>NC_143039.1:57500-195000 GCF_057628025.1 Oncorhynchus mykiss | reverse complement strand
CACCCACCAAACACAACAGAAAACAGAGAATAATCACCCACCAAACACAACAGAAAACAGAGATTAATCACCCACCAAACACAACAGAAAACAGAGAATAATCACCCACCAAACACAACAGAAAACAGAGAATAATCACCCACCAAACACAACAGAAAACAGAGATTAATCACCCACCAAACACAACAGAAAACAGAGATTAATCACCCACCAAACACAACAGGAAACAGAGAATAATCACCCACCAAACACAACAGAAAACAGAGATTAATCACCCACCAAACACAACAGAAAACAGAGAATAATCACCCACCAAACACAACAGAAAACAGAGAATAATCACCCACCAAACACAACAGAAAACAGAGATTAATCACCCACCAAACACAACAGAAAACAGAGAATAATCACCCACCAAACACAACAGAAAACAGAGAATAATCACCCACCAAACACAACAGAAAACAGAGATTAATCACCCACCAAACACAACAGAAAACAGAGAATAATCACCCACCAAACACAACAGAAAACAGAGATTAATCACCCACCAAACACAACAGAAAACAGAGATTAATCACCCACCAAACACAACAGAAAACAGAGAATAATCACCCACCAAACACAACAGAAAACAGAGAATAATCACCCACCAAACACAACAGAAAACAGAGATTAATCACCCACCAAACACAACAGAAAACAGAGAATAATCACCCACCAAACACAACAGAAAACAGAGATTAATCACCCACCAAACACAACAGAAAACAGAGATTAATCACCCACCAAACACAACAGAAAACAGAGAATAATCACCCACCAAACACAACAGAAAACAGAGAATAATCACCCATCAAACACAACAGAAAACAGGCTCCCTAAGTATGATTCTCAATCAGGGACAACAATTGACAGCTGCCTCTGATTGAGAACCATACCAGGCCAAACACAGAAATAGCAAATCATAGACAAACTAACATAGACTGCCAACCCAAGTCACGCCCCCTGACCATACTAAAACAAAGACATAATAAAGGAACTAAGGTCAGAACATGACAACAGTATATTAATACATCATGATAATGACATCACAATACCCTATAATGACATCACAAAGGAACTAAGGTCAGACAACAGTATATTAATACATCATGATAATGACATCACAATACCCCATAATGACATCACAAAGGAACTAAGGTCAGAACATGACAACAGTATATTAATACATCATGATAATGACATCACAATACCCCATAATGACATCACAAAGGAACTAAGGTCAGACAACAGTATATTAATACATCATGATAATGACATCACAATACCTCATAATTACATCACAAAGGAACTAAGGTCAGAACGGGACAACAGTATATTAACACATCATGATAATGACATCACAATACCCCATAATGACATCACAAAGGAACTAAGGTCAGAACGGGACAATAACTCATCTATATGTTCACATTCATGTTTTTCCCCCTCTCAACTAGTGTCGGGTTACTATGGGCCCTGGTCTAAAGTAGTGTACTATATAGGGCCCTGGTCTAAAGTAGTGTATTATATAGGGCTCTGGTCTAAAGTAGTGTACTATATAGGGATTAGGATAGCAGTTGGGACATGTTGTGTAAATCAGTCCCTTCTCAACTAGTGTCGGGTTACTATGGGCCCTGGTCAACAGTAGTGTACTATATAGGGATTAGGATAGCAGTTGGGACATGTTGTGTATATCAGTCCCCTAAGGGGGAGGGGGATGATGATTACATTGGTTTAATATTAGATCTAATCTACCGTCATTACAGCTGAGTAGGATGTGTTTAACGTGGGTAAATATTCTAGACTATAATTAGGATTGTATCTACATTCAGGACAGGACGGTTTGTAACGGGGCTGAGGTGGAATGCTGTCTCAATCTACGGCTAGTTGATCACTTTTAACTAGTTACTTCTCGTTGTTCTTGACATAACATTAAACAAAGCCTTTTTTGGGTTTCTCAATTACTCTTTATACAAACAAATATACGTGGTAATCATGATGCTTTGTGTTTTACATCAAAGATGAATGAGCCTCTACAATCTTAGAACCTAGGCTGTCCCCACAACGGAACCCTTTGTAGAATGCCGTATGGTTCCATGTAGAACACTTTCCAACAATGGGTTCTACATGGAACTCAAAATAGTTTTACCTCGAAGCAAAAATAGTTCTCCTACGTGGACAGCCGAAGAACCCTTTTGGAACCTTTTTGGAACCCTTTTGGAACCTTTTTGGAACCCTTTTGGATCCCTTTTGGAACCTTTTTTGGAACCCTTTTGGAACCCTTTTTGGAACCCTTTTGGAACCTTTTCGAACCCTTTTGGAACCCTTTTGGAACCTTTTTGGAACCCTTTTGGATCCCTTTTGGAACCTTTTTTGGAACCCCTTTTGGAACCCTTTTGGAACCCTTTTGGAACCTTTTCGAACCCTTTTGGAACCCTTTTTTCTACGAGCGAACAGAAGCAAACTAGTGATACCAATTCAATCAACAGACTTTAGAGGACATAGTTTCTATACTAGAGGACATAGTTAATAGACTAGAGGACATAGTTAATAGACTAGAGGACATAGTTAATAGACTAGAGGACATAGTTAATAGACTAGAGGACATAGTTATTATACTAGAGGACATAGTTAATAGACTAGAGGACATAGTTAATATACTAGAGGACATAGTTAATATACTAGAGGACATAGACATAGCCAATAGACTAGAGGACATAGACATAATTATTAATATGTTAAAATGAATACGACATGGTTCTCCTTCTGTTCACAGGAGAGGGAATGCATTAGGAATCTCTGTGTCTCTCTCTCTGTCTCTCTGTCTCTCTGTCTCTCTGTCTCTCTGTCTCTCTGTCTCTCTGTCTCTCTCTCTCTCTCTCTCTCTCTCTCTCTCTCTCTCTCTCTCTCTCGCTGTCTCTGTCTCTCTCTCTCTCTCTCTCACTCTCTCTCTCTCTCTCTGTGTCTCTCTCTCTCTCACTCTCTCTCTCTCTCTCTGTCTCTCTCTCTCTCTGTCTGTCTCTCTCTCTATCTTCATTTCGATTTCCTCAGAAACCTGTTAGACTAAATAACAGGCTTGATCCAAAGTCAATTTGATGAATAGTTTCAGGTAATCTAGGGAGGAAATTGCGATATCATGATCAGCACTTCAGATATCATCAACTGGGTTATCTGAGAAAATGAGATATTTCAGGTCTCTCTCTCGCTCTTTCTCTCTTTCTCTCTTTCTCTCTCTCTCTGTCTGTCTGTCTGTCTGTCTGTCTGTCTGTCTGTCTGTCTGTCTGTCTGTCTGTCTGTCTGTCTGTCTGTCTGTCTGTCTCTCTCTGTCTGTCTCTGTCTCTCTCTCTGTATGTGAGAGGTGTCTATCTCTGTCTCTGTCTCTCTCTCTCTCTCTGTCTCTCTCTGTCTCTCTCTTTCTCTGTGCGTGAGAGGTGTCTCTCTCTCTGTGCGTGAGAGGTGTCTCTCTCTCTCTGTGTGAGAGGTATCTCTCTATCTGTCTCTCTCTCTGTCTCTCTCTCTCTCTCTGTATGTGAGGTGTCTCAAAAGAGAGGGATGTACTATTATCTACTGTACAGCCAGTGATAAAACATTAAGATCACCTTCCTAATATTAAATCGCACTACTGGAATTACTGTTACCTCCACTGGTATCTATAGAACCCCCTGGACTGGATATCAATGGGTTATAGAGGTGAATTACTGGTATCTATAGAACCCCCTGGACTAGATATCAATGGGTTATAGAGGTGAGTTACTGGTATCTATAGGAACCCCCTGGACTGGATATCAATGGGTTATAGAGGTGAATTACTGGTATCTATAGAACTCCCTGGACTAGATATCAATGGGTTATAGAGGTGAATTACTGGAATCTATGGGAACCCCTGGACTGGATATTATTGGGTGTGGTTGTCATCAAATCAAATCAAGTGTATTTATAAAGCCCTTCGTACATCAGCTGATATCTCAAAGTGCTGTACAGAAACCCAGCCTAAAACCCCAGCAGCAAGCAATGCAGGTGTAGAAGCAAGGTGGCTAGGAAAAACTGCCTAGAAAGGCCAAAACCAAGGAAGAAACCTAGAGAGGAACCAGGCTATGTGGGGTGGCCAGTCCTCTTCTGGCTGTGCCGGGTGGAGATTATAACAGAACATGGCCAAGATGTTCAAATGTTCATAGATGACCAGCAGGGTCAAATAATAATAATCACAGTGGTTGTAGAGGGTGCAGCAAGTCAGCACCTCAGGAGTAAATGTCAGTTGGCTTTTCATAGCCGATCATTAAGAGTATCTCTACCGCTCCTGCTGTCTCTAGAGAGTTGAAAACAGCAGGTCTGGGACAGGTAGCATGTCCGGTGAACTGGTCAGGGTTCCATAGCTGCAGGAAGAACAGTTGAAACTGGAGCAGCAGCACGGCCAGGTGGACTGGGGACAACGAGGAGTCATCATGCCAGGTAGTCCTGAGGCATGGTCCTAGCGCTCAGGTCCTCTGAGAGAGAGAAAGAAAGAGAGAAAGAGAGAAGTAGAGAGAGCATACTTAAATTCACACAGGACACCGGATAAGACAGGAGAAGTACTCCAGATATAACAAACTGACCCTAGCCCCCCGACACATAAACTACTGCAGCATAAATACTGGAGGCTGAGACAGGAGGTATCAGGAGACACTGTGGCCCCATCCGATGATACCCCCGGACAGGGTCAAACAGGAAGGATAAAACACCACCCACTTTGCCAAAGCACAGCCCCCACACCACTAGAGGGATATCTTCAACCACCAACTTACCATCCTGAGACAAGGCTGAGTATAGGCCACAAAGATCTCTGCCACGGCACAACCCAAGGGGGGGGGGCACCAGCCCAGACAGGAAGATCACGTTAGTGACTCAACGCACTCAAGTGACGCACCCCTCCTAGGGACGGCATGAAAGAGCACCAGTAAGCCAGTGACTCAGCCCCTGTAATAGGGTTAGAGGCAGAGAATCCCAGTGGAAAGAGGGGAACCGGCCAGGCAGAGACAGCAAGGGCGGTTCGTTGCTCCAGAGCCTTTCCATTCACCTTCCCACTCCTGGGCCAGACTACACTCAATCATATGACCCACTGAAGAGATGAGTCTTCAGTAAAGACTTAAAGGTTGAGACCGAGTCTGCGTCTCTCACATGGGTAGGCAGACCATTCCATAAAAATTGAGCTCTATACGAGAAAGCCCTACCTCCAGCTGTTTGCTTAGAAATTCTAGGGACAATTAGGAGGCCTGCGTCTACGTGTAGGTATGTACAGCAGGACCAAATCAGAGAGATAGGTAGGAGCAAGCCCATGTAATGCTTTGTAGGTTAGCAGTAAAACCTTGAAATCAGCCCTTGCTTTGACAGGAAGCCAGTGTAGAGAGACTAGCACTGGAGTAATATGATCACATTTTTTGGTTCTAGTCAGGATTCTAGCAGCCGTATTTAGCACTAACTGAAGTTTATTTAGTGCTTTATCCGGGTAGCCGGAAAGTAGAGCATTGCAGTAGTCTAACCTGGAAGTAACAAAAGCAGGGATTCATTTTTCTGCATCATTTTTGGACAGAAAGTTTCTGATTTTTGCAATGTTACGTAGATGGGAAAAAGCTGTCCTTGAAACAGTCTTGATATGTTCGTCAAAAGAGAGATCAGGGTCCAGAGTAACGCCGAGGTCCTTCACAGTTTTATTTGAGACGACTGTATAACCATCAAGCCTCCCAGTATGTTGTGACTTGATATTACAAGTTACTATAAATTACTTTGTGTTTGTCAGAGAATCCTAAGGTAATAATTAATATTGGTATTGGTATATCAGTATTCAAAGTCAAGTGTTTATTTTTGTCACGAATATTACCGAAGGTCTCAGAAGAAAGGGTCTGTGTCACGAATATTACCGAAGGTCTCAGAGGAAAGGGTGTGTGTCACGAATATTACCGAAGGTCTCAGAGGAAAGGGTCTGTGTCACGAATATTACCGAAGGTCTCAGAGGAAAGGGTCTGTGTCACGAATATTACCGAAGGTCTCAGAGGAAAGGGTCTGTGTCACGAATATTACCGAAGGTCTCAGAGGAAAGGGTCGGTGTCACGAATATTACCAAAGGTCTCAGAGGAAAGGGTGTGTGTCATGAATATTACCGAAGGTCTCAGAGGAAAGGGTCTGTGTCACGAATATTACCGAAGGTCTCAGAGGAAAGGGTCGGTGTCACGAATATTACCGAAGGTCTCAGAGGAAAAGGTCGGTGTCACGAATATTACCGAAGGTCTCAGAGGAAAGGGTCTGTGTCATGAATATTACCGAAGGTCTCAGAGGAAAGGGTCTGTGTCACGACTATTACCGAAGGTCTCAGAGGAAAGGGTCGGTGTCACGAATATTACCGAAGGTCTCAGAGGAAAGGGTCTGTGTCACGAATATTACCGAAGGTCTCAGAGGAAAGGGTCGGTGTCACGAATATTACCGAAGGTCTCAGAGGAAAGGGTCGGTGTCACGAATATTACCGAAGGTCTCAGAGGAAAGGGTCTGTGTCATGAATATTACCGAAGGTCTCAGAGGAAAGGGTCTGTGTCACGAATATTACCGAAGGTCTCAGAGGAAAGGGTCGGTGTCACGAATATTACCGAAGGTCTCAGAGGAAAGGGTCGGTGTCACGAATATTACCGAAGGTCTCAGAGGAAAGGGTGTGTGTCACGAATATTACCGAAGGTCTCAGAGGAAAGGGTCTGTGTCACGAATATTACCGAAGGTCTCAGAGGAAAGGGTCTGTGTCACGACTATTATCGAAGGTGGCTCCTCTTCTTGTTCGGGTGGCGCTCTGCGGTCGTTGTCGCCGGTCTACTAGCTGCCACCGATCCTTTGTTCTGTGTTCGTTTGGTTTTGTCTAATTGGTTTCACCTGTTCATTGTTAGGTTGTTAGGGTGGGGTCATTTAAGTTCGTTCAGCCCGCTTCTGTTTGTGCGGGCTTGTTCTTCTGTATTTGTGAGAGGTGTTAGTGTTTGTGTTTGTGCGGGCTTGTTCTTCTGTATTTGTGAGAGGTGTTAGTGTTTGTGTTTGTGTTTTCTCACTGTATTTCACGATAGGGTACATTTTTGTTTTGTAGTTATACCTGTGTTGGGTATAACTATTTTTGTTCCTGTGATTATTTTGGACATTAAAGTGTGTTTTCCCGCATCCTCTCTGCGCCTGACTCCACACCCATTCACTCATTGAGCGTTACAATTTTAGATTTTTTTGTGACTAAAATAACTATAACCCTTTTTTCCTCAAAATCAAGCAAGAGCTAAATAATTATTCTGAACAAAAATAGATGTTTTTTCTGTACGGTGAACGAAAATGGTTTCTGATGAAGCAGGAAGTGAGGTGTCATTTAATCACGGTTCCCTTTTCACCCTTTAGAACACTCTCTCTCCCTGCTGCTACCATCTGCCACACCGTGTGTGTGTGTGTGTGTGTGTGTGTGTGTGTGTGTGTATGTGTGTGTGTGTGCGTGCGTGCGTACGTGTGTGTTCTTGCATGTGTGTAAGCATGTAAGTGTGTGTGTGCGCTTGTGTGTTTCCGATTGGTAATCATCATGTGTGTGTGTATATGTGTGTGTATGTGTGTGTGTGTGTATATGTGTGTTCCACTCGGTCATCAACATGTGTGTGTGTGTGTGTGTGTGTGTGTGTGTGTGTGTGTGTGTGTGTGTGTGTGTGTGTGTGTGTGTGTGTGTGTGTGTGTGTGTGTGTGTGTGTGTGTGTGTGTGTGCGTGCGCGTTTACGTGCATGCGTGCGTGCGTGCGTGTGTGTGCGTGTGTGTGTGTATATGTGTGTTCCACTCGGTCATCAACATGTGTGAGTTTGTGTGTGTGTGCGTGTGTGTTCCAATCGGTCATCAACATGTGTGTGTGTGTGTTCGTGTGTGTGTGTGTGTGTGTGCGTGCGTGCGCGTTTGCATGCGTGTGTGTGTGTGTGTGTGTGTGTGTGTGTGTGTGTGTGAGTTCATCACAGCCATTCATCATCATCAGTTTAATAGTGTTTTCCGTAGACGTGTTCATCTGGACTTCCTGCTGCAGATCCAAGAACATTTTTCACTCCGTTCATTTAACTCATTTTAATTGTGTGTGTTTTGACAGGTTTTCATTTTCCTTCCCCTAAACAGAAATGATCCCCACTATGGCTTTGTTTTATCAGACCGGCGTTGACTTTGAAATAAAGGTGGGAGACAGAGAGATTTGCCAAGACTGTTTAACTGGATAAACAATAGGTGGGTTGCCAGGTAAGGTCTGTTAACGTTGCCAGATCTATTAGACGGTTAAACAATAGGTGGGTTGCCAGGTAAAGTCTGTTAACGTTGCCAGATCTATTAGACAGTTAAACAATGGGTGGGTTGCCAGGTAAGGTCGTTAATGTTGCCATACCTATTAGACGGTTAAACAATGGGTGGGTTGCCAGGTAAGGTTCGTTAACGTTGCCAGACCTATTAGACGGTTAAACAATAGGTGTGTTGCCAGGTAAAGTCTGTTAATGTTGCAAACCTATTGGACGGTTAAACAATAGATGGGTTGCCAGGTAAGGTTCGTTAACGTTGCAGACCTATTGGACGGTTAAACAACAGATGGGTTGCCAGGTAAGGTTTATAGACGTTTCACTCTCCTTCCTCTCATGTAGTCTGCCATGTCACCTCTGTCTAGAAGAAGAACAGTGTTGAATGCTACAGGTAAAAATAAATATTGATTTGAACATAAATACTTTTTGTGAAATTAGACAGTAGTGAAATCAGACAGTAATGACATCAGACAGTAGTGAAATTAGACAGTAATGAAATCAGACAGTAGTGAAATCAGACAGTAATGAAATCAAGACAGTAATGACATCAGACAGAGGTGAAATCAGACAGTAGTGAAATCAGACAGTAATGAAATCAAGACAGTAGTGAAATCAGACAGTAGTGAAATCAGACAGTAGTGAAATCAGACAGTAATGAAATCAAGACAGTAATGACATCAGACAGTAGTGAAATCAGACAGTAGTGAAATCAGACAGTAGTGAAATCAGACAGTAATGAAATCAAGACAGTAATGACATCAGACAGTAGTGAAATCAGACAGTAGTGAAATCAGACAGTAAAGTATAATTCTGAGGGACAGATTTGGTCTCCAAGGACAACGTATTCTGTTAGAGAGGATGTGAACCCTGTATTAACGTTGCCATACACAAGGCATCAATCATACTACAGATTTATCAGCTCAGACACAAATGGAAATCCATCCCAAATGACCCCCTATTCCCTTTATAGTGCACTAATTTAAACTTGCCAAATGGCACCCTATTCCCTATGTAGTGCACTACTTTAGACCAGCCAGTCAGTAGAAGCCCCTCCGGCAGGCAGGAATCACTATCGTTATAACGTAGTGTGATATAGACTGTTGTAGTCGTCACACGCACAGGCAAACAACTTCAATATGCTGCAGATGTCTTGACAGAGCAGGAGAGGCTTTACTGTCATCCCCAGGAATATCTGATGTGGAGTTCAAGACAAACAGGCAAACAACTACAACATGCTGCAGATGTCTTGATAGAGCAGGAGAGGCTTTACTGTCCTCAACTTCCACATGCTGCAGATGTCTTGACAGAGCAGGAGAGGCTTTACTGTCCTCAACTTTAACATCTGATGTGGAGTTCAAGACAAACAGTTCTCACACTGAATCTTTGTGACTTTGTGTAGTAACATAAATGATCACATTTGAGTTCAACATCAAGAAGAGATTGTACCATGTACAGGGGCATTCGGACAACATCTAGAAGAGATTGTACCATGTACAGGGGCATTCGGACAACATCTAGAAGAGATTGTACCATGTACAGGGGTATTCGGACAACATCAAGAAGAGATTGTACCATGTACAGGGGCATTCGGACAACATCTAGAAGAGATTGTACCATGTACAGGGGCATTCGGACAACATCTAGAAGAGATTGTACCATGTACAGGGGCATTCGGACAACATCTAGAAGAGATTGTACCATGTACAGGGGCATTCGGACAACATCTAGAAGAGATTGTACCATGTACAGGGGCATTCGGACAACATCTAGAAGAGATTGTAGCATGTACAGGGGCATTCGGACAACATCTAGAAGAGATTGTACCATGTACAGGGGCATTCGGACAACATCTAGAAGAGATTGTACCATGTACAGGGGCATTCGGACAACATCTAGAAGAGATTGTACCATGTACAGGGGCAATCGGACAACATCTAGAAGAGATAGGGGCCATGTACAGGGGCATTCGGACAACATCAAGAAGAGATTGTACCATGTACAGGGGCATTCGGACAACATCTAGAAGAGATTGTACCATGTACAGGGGCATTCGGACAACATCTAGAAGAGATTGTAGCATGTACAGGGGTATTCGGACAACATCTAGAAGAGATACTACCATGTACAGGGGCATTCGGACAACATCTAGAAGAGATAGGGGCCATGTACAGGGGCAATCGGACAACATCTAGAAGAGATAGGGGCCATGTACAGGGGCATTCGGACAACATCTAGAAGAGATAGGGGCCATGTACAGGGGCATTCGGACAACATCTAGAAGAGATAGGGGCCATGTACAGGGGCATTCGGACAACATCTAGAAGAGATAGGGGCCATGTACAGGGGCAATCGGACAACATCTAGAAGAGATAGGGGCCATGTACAGGGGCATTCGGACAACATCTAGAAGAGATAGGAGCCATGTACAGGGGCATTCGGACAACATCTAGAAGAGATAGGGGCCATGTACAGGGGCATTCGGACAACATCTAGAAGAGATAGGGGCCATGTACAGGGGCATTTGGACAACATCTAGAAGAGATAGGCGCCATGTACAGGGGCATTCGGACAATATTCAGACACGTTGACTTCTTCCACATGTTGTTAAGTTACACCAGTTCAGAAATACATCGTGTTTCACACAGCCTGATATAACAGGCAGAATTACACCGTGTATCACACAGCCTGATATAGCAGTTCAGAATTACACTGTGTATCACCCAGCTTGATATAACACAGAAAGCCAGTTGTATTGTAACTAGTTAGTGTTTCATTTCAGTCATACAAGTCAACAATGTTTTCCTCCACTTCAGTCTCATTCCCAACCATAAAAATAGAAACACACACACAACACACAGAGAGAGAAAACCTGATTAAAAAAACAACAAACAAACAAAAATGTTTTCTTCCTCGTACTGTAAGTAAACAAGTTTTCATTCCTTCTTGATTAAGTCTTCACATCAGAGCCGTACGGGGGGGGTAAGATACAACGGGGACTCGTCCGCTTATCAAGGTTGCTTTCCATATAATAACATGTATTTGCAAGGCAGCCCTGCGAGTGATGTTGGCAAATGACTTTTGATGTGCAGTTGGATTAACATAACTGGGGAGGAGGGATAGGAGTGAAGAACTCCCTCGGCCCCAGAAGACACGGAGAGTACTACCACGTATTAATGACTGACGTTGCCTTCCAAATGGCACACTTCTTCTACCCTTTGAGCATAGGGCACGGGTCGATAAGAAGCGCACTACGTACCGGATAATGATGTCATTTGGGACACAACTGAGGTTTTTTTTCCCCCACAAAAACACAAATCAAACAGAAAAATGAAACAGGATGTAAACACAGAATAGGAAGTAGAATATCAGATGGATGTAAACACAGAACAGGAAGTAGGATATTAAACAGGATAAAAACACAGAACAGGAAGTAGGATATTAAACAGGATGTAAACACAGAACAGGAAGTAGGATATTAAACAGGATATAAACACAGAACAGGAAGTAGGATATTAAACAGGATGTAAACACAGAACAGGAAGTAGGATATTAAACAGGATGTAAACACAGAACAGGAAGTAGGATATTAAACAGGATGTAAACACAGAACAGGAAGTAGGATATTAAACAGGATATAAACACAGAACAGGAAGTAGGATATTAAACAGGATGTAAACACAGAACAGGAAGTAGGATATTAAACAGGATACGATCGACACGGCGGAAGGATGAATTTCGACTATACCAACCAGAATATAGCATGAGCTTGTAGCATGGCAACTTGGTATAAACTTTGAACTCTTATTCACTAAAGGTGACGATACCTCCTAGCCGTTGAGTTAACAGCAGCAGCAGCTGTAAACGTGGGCTAGGAAAGGACGGACAAAGTATCTGCTCTACCACACGACGACGGTACTACAGCGTATCCACTTTACCACCAGACATTCACCAGAGGACAAGAGATCCCTGCAGGGCAACCCAGCCTTCCATCTACGAACAACCTATCGAAGCGCAGCTCAGAGTAAATATTTCTTGCATTTTACTTTTCCAAATGGGTGGTTATTTAGAATGCATAAGATTCTGTATTTACGATAGCGTTGCTGGCCTAAAGTCCCATAGAGAATCAATCCCTTTGTTCCTCAGTCTTCCCGCCCTTTCATTCAAACCCAACCCCCTTTCTTTGTGTAACCAGCCGTCATACAGGTTCCGTCCACCAGGGACGTTTTCTTACATGACATAATTAGTAATCAATGTATGATCCATTCTGTGTATATGTAATTCTGTGTGATTATGTAGGTATTTAGTAAATAAATAATTAAACCAAATTTTGTATTGCTGATTCAACTTGTTAGCCAGGCTTCGTGAAGATGACCAAGAATTCTACGACGTTCAGATGATACTGAAATAAGGTGCTGATAAATGATTGACTGCTATTTGGAGGTCAAATATTACCAGGTCTTTAAGAGTTTATTCGGAAGATAACGGCTCTATAAACATTCTTTCGTGGTGCCCCGGACTTTCTAGTTAATTACATTTACATGATTAGCTCAATCAGGTGATATTAATTACAGATCAATTATTTTATAGAATAGCATGTCATATCACTTAATCCGGCATAGCCAAAGACACGACACTGGTGAGGGGAGGACGGCTTGTAATGATGAATGGAACGGTATAAACCAGATGAAAACCATGGGGTTTGAAACAGTTCCATCTACTCCACTCCGAAAGGTCTTATGAGCCGTCCTCCTCTCAACAGCCTCCACTGGTATCTATCAATTTAGGTGCGTGTTCCAACTGGCACCATATTGCCTGTATAGACCCTGGTCTAAAGTAGTGCACTATATAGGGAATAGGGTTCTATAGGGACCTGGTCTAAAGTAGTGCACTATATAGGGAATAGGGTTCTATAGGGCCCTGGTCTAAAGTAGTGCACTATATAGGGAATAGGGTTCTATAGGGCTCTGGTCTAAAGTAGTGTACTATATAGGGAATAGGGTTCTATAGGGCCCTGGTCTAAAGTAGTGCACTATGAAGGGAATAGGGTTCTATAGGGCCCTGGTCTAAAGTAGTGCACTATATATAGGGAATAGGGTTCTATAGGGTTCTGGTCTAAAGTAGTGCACAGTCGTGGCCAAATAAAACATTTAAAAAAATCTAATTTTGTTTGTCAAATATTAGCAGATGTTCATGCGAGTGTAGCGAAATGCTTGTGCTTCTAGTTCCGACAATGCAGTAATAACCAACGAGTAATCTAACCTAACAATTCCAAAACTACTACCTTATACACACAAGTGTAAAGGGATAAAGAATATGTACATAAAGATATATGAATGAGTGATGGTACAGAGCGGCATAGGCAAGATGCAGTAGATGGTATAGAGTACAGTATATACATATGAGATGAGTAATGTAGGGTATGTAAACATTATATAAAAGTGCCATTGTTTAAAGTGGCTAGTGATACATGTATTACATAAAGATGCAGTAGAGGATATCGAGTACAGCATATACATATACATATGAGATGAATTATGTAGGGTATGTAAACATTATATTAGGTAGCATTGTTTAAAGTGGCTAGTGATACATTTTACATCAATTCCCATCAATTCCCATTATTAAAGTGGCTGGAGTTGAGTCAGTGTGTTGGCAGCAGCCACTCAATGTTAGTGGTGGCTGTTTAACAGTCTGATGGCCTTGAGATAGAAGCTGTTTCGGTCCCTGCTTTAATGCACCTGTACTGACCTCGCCTTCTGGATGATAGCGGGGTCAACAGGCAGTGGCTCGGGTGGTTGTTGTCCTTGGTGATCTTTATGGCCTTCCTGTGACATCGGGTGGTGTAGGTGTCCTGAAGGGCAGGTAGTTTGCCCCCGGTGATGCGTTGTGCAGACCTCACTACCCTCTGGAGAGCCTTACGGTTGTGGGCGGAGCAGTTGCCGTACCAGGCGGTGATACAGCCGACAGGATGCTCTCGATTGTGCATCTGTAGAAGTTTGTGAGTGCTTTTGGTGACAAGCTACATTTCTTCAGCCTCATGAGGTTGAAGAGGCGCTGCTGTGTGGGTGGACAAAAGCTTTGAGAATGACACAAATATACATTTCCACAAATTGTGAGTGAACCCACTCTCTTGGCTGAAAAGCAACCCCACACAGGAATGGTCTCAGGATGCTTTACTGTTGTCATGACACAGGACTGATGGTAGCGCTCACATTGTCTTCTCCGGACAAGCTTTTATCCAGTTGCCCAAAACAGTCGGAAAGGAGATTCATCAGAGAAAATGACTTTACCCCAGTCCTCAGCATTCCAATCCCTGTACCTTTTGCAGAATATCAGTCTGTCCCTGATGTTTTTCCTGGAGAGAAGTGGCTTCTTTGCTGCCCTTCTTGACACCAGGCCATCTTCAAAAAGTCTTTGCCTCACTGTGCGTGCCCCGATCCGGCAGCTGAACCAACTTTAGGAGACGGTCCTGGTGCTTGCTGGACTTTTTTGGGTGCACTGAAGCCTTCGTCATAACAATTGAACCGCTCTCCTTGAAGTTCTTGATGATCCAGTAAATGGTTGATTTAGGTGCAATCTTACTGGCAGCAATATCATTGCGCGTGAAGCCCTTTTTGTGAAAAGCAATGACGACAGCATGTGTTTCCTTGCAGGTAACCATGGTTGACAGAGGCAGAACAATGATTCCAAGCACCACCCTCCTTTTGAAGCTTCCAGTCTGTTATTCAAACTCAATCAGCATGACAGGGTGATCTCCAGCCTTGTCCTCGTCAACACTCACACCTGTGTTAACGAGATAATCGCTGACATGATGTCAGCTGGTCCTTTTGTGGCAGGGCTGAAATGCAGTGGAAATGTTTCTTGGGGATTCAGTTCATTTGCATGGCAAAGAGGGACTTCGCAATTAATTGCAATTCATCTGATCACTCTTCATAACATTGGAGTATATGCAAATTGCCATCATACAAACTGAAGCAGCAGACTTTGTGAAAATTAATATTTGTGTCATTCTCAAAAGTATGGTGGTATTGTAGAGAGGACTGTTCTATGGTGGCACTGTAGAGGACTGGTCTATGGTTGCATTGTAGAGAGGACTGTTCTATGGTGGCATTGTAGAGAGGACTGTTCATTGGTGGCATTGTAGAGGACTGGTCTATGGTGGCATTGTAGAGAGGACTGTTCTGTGGTGGTATTGTAGAGAGGACTGGTCTATGGTGGCATTGTAGAGGACTGGTCTATGGTGGCATTGTAGAGGACTGGTCTATGGTGACATTGTAGAGGACTGGTCTATGGTGACATTGTAGAGACTGTTCTGTGGTTGCATAGCAACACATTTAAAGGGCCGATGTTTCCGTCTTGTCTGTGTGTTTTGGACCCTCTGTAGTTGTGTCAGTTTAACAGTGTGTTTGGGGCTACAGCTCCTGAAGAGGGTGCGTGTGTGTGTGTGTCCGCCTGTGTGTGTGTGTGTGTGTGTGTGTGTGTGTGTGTGTCCGCCTGTGTGTGTGTGTGTGTGTGTTCAGGGTTGAGTGCTACCATGCTGAGTTAAACCCCTCCTATTAATTAATGGTGTAATTAAGGTTTTGTCAGTGACACATCATCGGGCTGACAGGGATAGATTGGTGTGCAGGTCCCTAGCCAGGCGGTACTGTGTGTGTGTGTGTGTGTGTGTGTGTGTGTGTGTGTGTGTGTGTGTGTGTGTGTGTGTGTGTGTGTACCAGGTGGTAGACTAGGCAGCACAGTCTGTAATGAACAGCATCCATTACAGCAGGTTAGATGTTGATGGGACCACCTGCTATGGTCTGCTCTCTGTCTCTGTCTCTGTCTCTGTCTCTCTCTCTGTCTCTCTCTCTGTCTCTGTCTCTCTCTCTCCCCCTCTCTCCTTCCCACACTGATACACTTTGTCCCCTTCTATAATATACCAAAATAATTGTGGGCAATTTAGTCTGAAAAATGCTTTCGTCACTGCCCTCAGACAGTCTCTACTAAACCTCCTGAAAGTAATTGGAAAAGAGAGACAGATTTTATGTCTGGGGGCAGTATTGAGTAGCTTGGATGAATAAGGTGCCCAGAGTAAACTGTCTGCAACTCAGGCCCAGTCGCTAATATATGCATATTATTAGCATATTTGGATAGAAAACACTCTGAAGTTTCTAAAACTGTTTGAATGATGTCTGTGAGTATAACAGAACTCATGGCCTGAGATAAAATCCAAACAGGAAGTGGTAAATCTGAGGTTTGTAGTTTTTCAAATCATTGACTATCGAATACATCTGTCTATGGGGTCATATTGCACTTCCTAAGGCTTCCACTAGATGTCAACAGTCTTTAGAACTTTGTTTGATGCTTCTACTGTGAAGGAGCGGGAATGGGAGCTGAATGAGTCAGAGGTCTGCCAGAGAGGTAGCTTGCTTTCCATTGCAATTCTACAGACAAAGGAATTCTCCGGTTGGAACATTATTGAAGAGTTACGTTAAAAAACATCCTAAAGATTGATTCTATACATCGTTTGACATGTTTCTACAGACTTTAACGGACCTTTTTTGCTTTTCGTGTGGTCTGCGCATCATTAATTTTGGATTACACGCGAACAAAAAGGAGGTATTTGGACATAAATGATGGACTTTATTGAACAAAACAAACATTTATTGTGGAACTGAGATTCCTGGGAGTGCATTCTGATGAAGATCATCAAAGGTACGTGAATATTAATAATGATATTTCTGACACAACATGTCGGGTATCAGTATGGCTTGTTTTTGTGTCTGAGCGCTGTACTCAGATTATTGCATGGTGTGTTTTTTCGGTAAAATTTATTTGAAATTTGACAAAGCGGTTGCATTAAGGAGAAGTTTATCTAAAGTTCCATGTTAACACTTGTATCTTTTATCAATGTTTATTATGAGGTTTTCTGTAAATTGATGTGGCTCTCTGCAAAATCACCGGGATGTTTAGGAACTACTGAACGTAACGCGTCAATGTAAACCCCGATTTTTGGATATAAATATGAACTTTAGCGAACAAAACATACATGTATTGTGTAACATGAAGTCCTATGAGTGTCATCTGATGAAGATCATGAAAGGTTAGTGATTCATTTTATCTCTATTTCTGCTATTTGTGACACCTCTCTTTGGCTGGAAAAATGGCTCTGTTTTTCCGCGACTAGGTGCAGACATAATCGTTTGGTGTGCTTTCGCTGTAAAGCATTTTTGAAATCGGACACTGTGGTGGGATTAACAACAAGTTTATCTTCAAAATGTTGTTAAAAACTTCTATGAAAGGAATTTTAATTATGAGATTTCTGCTGTTTTAAATTTGGCGCCCTGCACTTTCACTGGCTGTTATCGATCACGTTCTTCTCAGCGGAAGAATGTGAAAATAATCTGGCCCTGGCATTTTTTCAATTTTGTCCGCGCCACCAATTCACCATCCCGCTACCACCGCAGCAGCTGGCTACCAACCATACACACACACACACACACACACACACACACACACACACACACACACACACACACACACACACACCAAATCCCCAAACATACACCATTAATCCTGACCCAACAGACAGAGGTAGTAGTGCTGACAGTATAGTACAGTGTTCATCAACCATTTCTGTACCAGTGACTGGAGAGACTCCTTCTATTTTATAACCAGATCATGTTTAAAACAATTACAACACGTAGATACAACTCAACACTATGACTGTTCCTCTGGAGATACAACTCACCACTATATCTGTTCCTCTGTCTGGAGATACAACTCACCACTATGACTGTTCCTCTGGAGATACAACTCACCACTATATCTGTTCCTCTGTCTGGAGATACAACTCACCACTATGACTGTTCCTCTGGAGATACAACTCACTACTATAACTGTTCCTCTATCAGGAGATACAATTCACCACTATAACTGTTCCTCTGTCTGGAGATACAACTCACCACTATAACTGTTTCTCTGGAGATACAACTCACCACTATAACTGTTCCTCTGGAGATACAACTCACCACTATAACTGTTCGTCTGGAGATTCTCTACATCACTATGACAGTTGTATTCCCAACATCACTATGACAGTAGTTTTCAGTGACAAACTGTTCAACTAGATACTATCTCACCTTCATGTAGTACACACACACACACACACACACACACACACACAGACACACACACACACACACACACACAGACACACACACACACACACACACACACACACACACACTCAACCCTTCTATTTGTCCTTCACCAGGCGTATCGATCAGGTATGATGGACAGGTGTCGTGTTGCACATTAGCGGGTTGTGGTGGTCTCAGGGATGGATTCAGAGGACATCTTACTGTCCAGAGAATTACTTGTTTTGATTTCAGCTCTGTGGCTGCTCTCATCCTCACTCTCTCTCTCGGTGCCTCCTCTTGTACCTTCCCCCCTTTCCCTTTACAAAAACATTTTGTGTCAATATTTACTTTTGCAGCAACCCATCCTAGACCCTTCAAAAAGCTTTCTCCTCTGCTTTTAGTGTTCCTGTATAACATTGTCTATGTCTGTCTCTTAGTGTAGGGACGTGTTCCCAGACGATAGCTCTGGTTAGCTTCAGGACAAGGAGGTGACAGCTAGAAGACCAGCCTGTCCCCTTGGGAGAGCTAACTAGCTGGTGAGCTCTGTCAGGCTGCAGTACGGAAGCTAAGCTGCAGACTAGGTAACTAACTGGTGATCTCTGTCAGGCTGCAGTACGGAAGCTAAGCTGCAGACTAGGTAACTAGCTGGTGATCTCTGTCTGGCCGCAGTATGGAAGCTAAGCTGCAGACTAGGTAACTAGCTGGTGATCTCTGAGGCTTACAAGATGAAGAACACCATCCCAACCGTGAAGCATGGCGGTGGCAGCATCATGTTGTGAGGGTGCTTTGCTGCAGGAGAGACTGGTGCACTTCACAAAATAGATGGCATGATGAGGTAGGAAAATTATGTGGATATATTGAAGCAACAATTGAAGACATCAGTCAGAAAGTTAAAGCTTGGTCACGAATGGGTCTTCCAAATGGACAATGACCACAAGCATACTTCCACAGTTGTGGCAAAATGGCTTAAGGACAACACAGTCAAGGTATTGGAGTGGCCATCACAAAGCCCTGACCTCAATCCCGTGGAATATTTGTGGGCAGAACTGAAAAAGCGTGTACGAGTAAGGAGACCTACAAACCTACAAACCTGACTTAGTTTCATCAGCTCTGTCAGGAAGAATGGGCAAAGATTCACCCAACTTATTGTGGGAATCTTGTTGAAGGCTACTTGAAACATTGCTATCAAATATTAATTGAGATATGTAAACTTCT
The DNA here is from genome assembly GCF_057628025.1 of Oncorhynchus mykiss. Classification (NCBI taxonomy): domain Eukaryota; kingdom Metazoa; phylum Chordata; class Actinopteri; order Salmoniformes; family Salmonidae; genus Oncorhynchus; species Oncorhynchus mykiss. The sequence continues at coordinate 175,319 of NC_143039.1, read as the reverse complement.
TACCCACTGGGAATGTGATGAAAGAAATAACAGCTGAAAGAAATAATTCTCCCTACTATTATCCTACTATTATTTCACATTCTTAATTAAAATAAAGTGGTGATCCTAACTGGCCTAAAACAGGGAATTTTTACTAGGATTAAATGTTAGGAATTGTGAAAAACTGAGTTGAAATGTATTTGGCTATGGCGTATGTAAACTTCCGACTTCAACTGTAAATTGCAGACTAGGTAAGCAGCTATTTCAGGGGCTACAGATGGAAAAGAGAGGGGCCTGCATAGCCAGGGACTGTGCGTGAGCAACAGTTGGGGACTTAAATCAGATTCACTTTAACGGTGCGGCATATGCTCTCCCATTAAGAGGCCCGATTGCAATTTCCTGTCCATCTATCATCTAATTTTGGGGCTTCATCATGTTTCATTGAAATGTACAGCTGTGTGTCGTCCGCACAGCAATGACAATTGACATTGTGTTTCCGAATGACATCACCAAGAAATAGAATATGCATTGAAAACTGTCACGTTCTGACCTTTCCTTCCTTTGTTTTGTATTTATTTAGTATGGTCAGGGCGTGAGTTGGGTGGGCAGTCTATGTTTGTTTTTCTATGTTTTGGGGTATTTCTATGTTTTCGGCCTAGTATGGTTCTCAATCAGAGGCAGGTGTCGTTAGTTGTCTCTGATTGAGAATCATACTTAGGTAGGCTGGGTTTCACTGTGTGTTTGTGGGTGATTGTTCCTGTCTCTGTGTTTTGCACCAGACAGGGCTGTTTTTGGTTTTCCACGTTTTTTGTTTTGTAGTGTTCGTGTTTATCCTTTTTGTTTATTAAACATGAATCAACATAACCACGCTGTTTTTTGGTCCGCCTCTACTTCACCACAAGAAGACCGTTACAGAAACACTGGTCCTAAAACGCAATGGTGGAAAAATGACCTAATTTTCATACTTGAGTAAAGTAAAGATACCTTAAAAGAATAAGACGTAAAAGTGAAATTCACCCAGTAAAAAAACTAAAAAGTCTAAAAGTATTTGGTTTGAAATGTACTTAAGTATCAAAAGCATAATAATAAATCAATGAACACTTCTTATATTAACCAGACAACCTGATTCTCCTGTTTTTTTTTATATTTTTTTATATATATGGATAGCCGTTCAACACTCAGACATCATTTACAAAGGAAGTATCTGTTTTTAGTGAGTCTGCCAGATCAGAGGTAGTAGGGGCGACCAGGGATGTTCTCTGTTTAGTGAGTCTGCCAGATCAGAGGTAGTAGGGATGACCAGGGATGTTCTCTGTTTAGTGAGTCCTCCAGATCAGAGGCAGTAGGGACGACCAGGGATGTTCTCTGTTTAGTGAGTCCTCCAGATCAGAGGCAGTAGGGATGACCAGGGATGTTCTCTGTTTAGTGAGTCCTCCAGATCAGAGGCAGTAGGGAGGACCAGGGATGTTCTCTGTTTAGTGAGTCTGCCAGATCAGAGGCAGTAGGGAGGACCAGGGATGTTCTCTGTTTAGTGAGTCCTCCAGATCAGAGGCAGTAGGGATGACCAGGGATGTTCTCTGTTTAGTGAGTCCTCCAGATCAGAGGCAGTAGGGACGACCAGGGATGTTCTCTGTTTAGTGAGTCCTCCAGGTCAGAGGCAGTAGGGATGACCAGGGATGTTCTCTGTTTAGTGAGTCTGCCAGATCAGAGGCAGTAGGGATGACCAGGGATGTTCTCTGTTTAGTGAGTCCTCCAGATCAGAGGCAGTAGGGATGACCAGGGATGTTCTCTGTTTAGTGAGTCCTCCAGATCAGAGGCAGTAGGGACGACCAGGGATGTTCTCTGCTTAGTGAGTCCTCCAGATCAGAGGCAGTAGGGACGACCAGGGATGTTCTCTGTTTAGTGAGTCCTCCAGATCAGAGGCAGTAGGGATGACCAGGGATGTTCTCTGTTTAGTGAGTCCTCCAGATCAGAGGCAGTAGAGATGACCAGGGATGTTCTCTGTTTAGTGAGTCTGCCAGATCAGAGGCAGTAGGGATGACCAGGGATGTTCTCTGTTTAGTGAGTCTGCCAGATCAGAGGCAGTAGGGATGACCAGGGATGTTCTCTGTTTAGTGAGTCTGCCAGATCAGAGGCAGTAGGGATGACCAGGGATGTTCTCTGTTTAGTGAGTCCTCCAGATCAGAGGCAGTAGAGATGACCAGGGATGTTCTCTGTTTAGTGAGTCCTCCAGATCAGAGGCAGTAGGGACGACCAGGGATGTTCTCTATTTAGGGAGTCCTCCAGATCAGAGGCAGTAGGGATGACCAGGGATGTTCTCTGTTTAGTGAGTCCTCCAGATCAGAGGCAGTAGGGACGACCAGGGATGTTCTCTGTTTAGTGAGTCCTCCAGATCAGAGACAGTAGAGATGACCAGGGATGTTCTCTGTTTAGTGAGTCCTCCAGATCAGAGGCAGTAGAGATGACCAGGGATGTTCTCTGTTTAGTGAGTCCTCCAGATCAGAGGCAGTAGGGACGACCAGGGATGTTCTCTGTTTAGTGAGTCCTCCAGATCAGAGGCAGTAGGGACGACCAGGGATGTTCTCTGTTTAGTGAGTCCTCCAGATCAGAGGCAGTAGGGAGGACCAGGGATGTTCTCTCTTTAGTGATTCTGCCAGGTCAGAGGCAGTAGGGACGACCAGGGATGTTCTCTGTTTAGTGAGTCCTCCAGATCAGAGGCAGTAGAGATGACCAGGGATGTTATCTGTTTAGTGATTCTGCCAGATCAGAGGCAGTAGGGACGACCAGGGATGTTCTCTGTTTAGTGAGTCTGCCAGATCAGAGGCAGTAGGGATGACCAGGGATGTTCTCTGTTTAGTGAGTCCTCCAGATCAGAGGCAGTAGGGACGACCAGGGATGTTCTCTGTTTAGTGAGTCCTCCAGATCAGAGGCAGTAGGGATGACAAGGGATGTTCTCTGTTTAGTGAGTCTGCCAGATCAGAGGCAGTAGGGATGACCAGGGATGTTCTCTGTTTAGTGAGTCCTCCAGATCAGAGGCAGTAGGGACGACCAGGGATGTTCTCTGTTTAGTGAGTCCACCAGATCAGAGGCAGTAGGGATGACCAGGGATGTTCTCTTGATAAGTGGATGAACTAGACAATGTTCCTGCCCTGGTAAGCATTAAAAATGTAACGAGTACTTTTGGGTGTCATGGTAAATGTAGTGGAGTAAAAGTACATTATGTTACATAGGAATGTAGTGGAGTAAAAAGTACCATTGATTTGTCAGAGGACCAACCATTCACAGAGACAAACTGATATCTTTCTGACAGATAGGATCTCCACCAGGCCAGAACTATCTAAACCAGCCCAGAACTATCTAAACCAGGCCAGAACTATCTAAACCAGGCCAGAACTTGTTTGAGCGTTTCTATCGCCTGAATGAGTGACACTGGATGAGCATTCTGTTCAAGGGGATTAACACCACTACCTGTATGTACTGAATGAGGGACACTGGATGAGCATTCTGTTCAAGGGGATTAACACCACTACCTGTATGTACTGAATGAGGGACACTGGATGAGCATTCTGTTCAAGGGGATTAACACCACTACCTGTATGTCCTGGCGGTCACAGAGAGTGTTTCATCCTTTCACTTATATTACCCGTGCGTCACGATTGCATCTGAAGCCGAGCTTTTGCAACTTGGCTATTTTCACGATAAGGCGATGGTTCTCCTGTATATGAAGAGTACAGTGACTGTAATTAGAATTAATAAAGGTACTTTGCCTTTTTTTCGGGTCGGAGGAGGCCCTGCAGATCTACAGTCCAGATAAAGAGTCCGGGGTGAAAAAGTGGATTTAAAAAAAGTTGTGTATGAGGACAAAACTAAGATTTTGGTAAAACTTGTTAAAAACCGAGTTTTATTAAATAGTTATTTAGAGTAAAAAGCAGAAATGGTTTGGCAGGTAGCCAAGGAGCAACAAAACAGTACCTCAGTACGGATACAACGTGGAAGTACGGTGAGGTTTGGACTGTCAGTCAAACAGGCCAGAGAAAGACAAGCCTCAGGCCTACGTGTCAACAGGAATCATTTCTGCTCTCGTTGATGCAGAGTGGCTAGATGGATGCCTTGACTAGAACGAAGCAAGGTAGCTAACACACACACACACACACACACACGCACACACACGCACACGAACACGCACACAAACATACACACACACACATACAAACACACACACACACACACACACAGGCTCGTTCTGTAGCTATGGCTGTAGGGCTACAGAGTGAATTCCTAAATGGCACTTTACTCCCTACATATATTCTATTCCCTTTGGGCCCTGGTCAAGTAGTGTACTATATAGGGAATAGGGTTCTATAGGGCTCTGGTCTAAAGTAGTGTACTATATAGGGAATAGGGTTCTATAGGGCCCTGGTCTAAAGTAGTGTACTATATAGGGAATAGGGTTCTACAGGGCCCTGGTCTAAAGTAGTGTACTATATAGGGAATAGGGTTCTATAGGGCCCTGGTCTAAAGTAGTGTACTATATAGGGAATAGGGTTCTATAGGGCCCTGGTCTAAAGTAGTGGATTATATAGGGAATAGGGTTCTATAGGGCTCTGGTCTAAAGTAGTGCACTATATAGGGAATAGGGTTCTATAGGGCTCTGGTCTAAAGTAGTGCACTATATAGGGAATAGGGTTCTATAGGGCTCTGGTCTAAAGTAGTGCACTATATAGGGAATAGGGTTCTATAGGGCCCTGGTCTAAAGTAGTGGATTATATAGGGAATAGGGTTCTATAGGGCTCTGGTCTAAAGTAGTGCACTATATAGGGAATAGGGTTCTATAGGGCTCTGGTCTAAAGTAGTGCACTATATAGGGAATAGGGTTCTATAGGGCTCTGGTCTAAAGTAGTGCACTATATAGGGAATAGGGTTCTATAGGGTCCTGGTCTAAAGTAGTGCACTATATAGGGAATAGGGTTTTATAGGGCTCTGGTCTAAAGTAGTGCACTATATAGGGAATAGGGTTCTATAGGGCCCTGGTCAAGTAGTGCACTATATAGGGAATAGGGTTCTATAGGGCCCTGGTCTAAAGTAGTGCACTATATAGGGAATAGGGTTCTATAGGGCTCTGGTCTAAAGTAGTGCACTATATAGGGAATAGGGTTCTATAGGGCCCTGGTCTAAAGTAGTGCACTATATAGGGAATAGGGTTCTATAGGGCTCTGGTCTAAAGTAGTGCACTATATAGGGAATGTGGTTCTATAGGGCCCTGGTCTAAAGTAGTGCACTATATATAGGGAATAGGGTTCTATAGGGCTCTGGTCTAAAGTAGTGCACTATATAGGGAATAGGATTATATAGGGCTCTGGTCTAAAGTAGTGTACTATATAGGGAATAGGGTTCTATAGGGCCCTGGTCGAGTAGTGCACTATATAGGGAATAGGGCTCTATAGGGCCCTGGTCAAGTAGTGCACTATATAGGGAATAGGGCTCTATAGGGCTCTGGTCTAAAGTAGTGCACTATATAGGGAATAGGATTATATAGGGCTCTGGTCTAAAGTAGTGCACGATATAGGGAATGTGGTTCTATAGGGCCCTGGTCTAAAGTAGTGCACTATATATAGGGAATAGGGTTCTATAGGGCTCTGGTCTAAAGTAGTGCACTATATAGGGAATAGGATTATATAGGGCTCTGGTCTAAAGTAGTGCACGATATAGGGAATGTGGTTCTATAGGGCTCTGGTCTAAAGTAGTGCACTATATAGGGAATAGGATTATATAGGGCTCTGGTCTAAAGTAGTGCACTATATAGGGAATAGGATTATATAGGGCTCTGGTCTAAAGTAGTGCACGATATAGGGAATGTGGTTCTATAGGGCTCTGGTCTAAAGTAGTGCACTATATAGGGAATAGGATTATATAGGGCTCTGGTCTAAAGTAGTGCACTTCATAGGGAATAGGGTTCTATAGGACTCTGGTCTAAAGTAGTCCACTATATACAGGGAATAGGGTTGTATAGGGCCCTGGTCTAAAGTAGTGCACTATATATAGGGAATAGGGTTGTATAGGGCCCTGGTCTAAAGTAGTGTACTATATAGGGGTGGCAGGGTAGCCTAGTGGTTAGAGCGTTGGACTAGTAACCGGAAGGTTGCGAGTTCAAACCCCCGAGCTGACAAGGTACAAATCAGTCCTTCTGCCCCTGAAGAGGCAGTTAACCCACTGTTCCTAGACCAGTTAACCCACTGTTCCTAGGCCGTCGTTGAAAATAAGAATTTGTTCTTAACTGACTTGCCTGGTTAAATAAAATAGGGAATGTGCACTATATATAGGGGATAGGGTTCTATAGGGCCCTGGTCTAAAGTAGTGCACTATATAGGGAATAGGGTTCTATAGGGCCCTGGTCTAAAGTAGTGCACTATATAGGGAATAGGGTTCTATAGGGCCCTGGTCTAAAGTAGTGCACTATATATAGGGAATAGGGTTCTATAGGGCCCTGGTCTATAGTAGTGTACTATATAGGGAATAGGGTTCTATAGGGCTCTGGTCTAAAGTAGTACACTATATATAGGGTTCTATAGGGCTCTGGTCTAAAGTAGTGTACTATATAGGGAATAGGGTTCTATAGGGCTCTGGTCTAAAGTAGTACACTATATATAGGGTTCTATAGGGCTCTGGTCTAAAGTAGTGTACTATATAGGGAATAGGGTTCTATAGGGCCCTGGTCTAAAGTAGTGCACTATATAGGGAATAGGGTTCTATAGGGCCCTGGTCTAAAGTAGTGTACTATATAGGGAATAGGGTTCTATAGGGCTCTGGTCTAAAGTAGTACACTATATATAGGGTTCTATAGGGCTCTGGTCTAAAGTAGTGTACTATATAGGGAATAGGGTGCCATTTTGTATTATTAAATATATTTGTATGCATTGTTATTTCTGACAAGATCGATGTCAACAGTTGATTGTTTAACTAAAGGTTTTTGTTCTGTTTTGACGTGATATCCTCTCCGCAGGGCAGAGCCTTACTCCCTTTCCCATAGACTGAAAACATCTCATCTAAATCCATAGCTCCAGCCTTTTTAAATATTTAAGAACCCGGAAGGGACTGCATGTAATATTTAAACACATTCAGGCATTCTGCAGATGAGGAAAATAAGGAAAAAATAGCATAAGATTGAGAGACTGAGAGGTAGCTGTTATTTCACCCCCCAAAAAAATGTAATGAACAGTTTGTTGATCGTTTTCTTATTCAATATTAAACAAGGTTTTAATTTGTTATTCCATTTGTTCCACTATTAATTAAGCAGCAATTGCTTGTGATGTATTGTCAGGTACATGTACTGCATCCATCCATCCATCCATCCATCTATCTATCCATCCATCCATCCATCCATCCATCCATCCATCCATCCTCTATCTCTATCTATCAGTTACATGTACTGCCTCATCCATCCTCTATCTCTATCTATCAGTTACATGTACTGCATCTATCCATCCATCCATCCATCCATCCATCCATCTATCCATCCATCCTCTATCTCTATCTATCAGTTACATGTACTGCAGTCATCCATCCTCTATCTATCAGGTACATGTACTGCCTCATCCATCCATCCTCTATCTCTATCTGTCAGGTACATGTACTGCAGTCATCCATCCTCTATCTGTCAGGTACATGTAGTGCCTCATCCATCCTCTATCTCTATCTATCAGGTTCATGTACTGCCTCATCCATCCTCTATCTATCAGGTGTCAGGTGCGTGAATGAGGACCCAAAAGCGAATTAACAAAACAGAGTTTCTTTAATGACGAAACACACGTAGGCTCAGATGGACAGGCAGATTCCGACAGGACAGGACAAGGTTAGCTGAACAGGCAGATTCCGACAGGACAGAACAAGGTTGCAGCAAACACGACGATAGTCTGGTTCAGGCATGAGTAACACAAACGAGAATCCGACAAAGACAGAAGCAGGAACAGAGAGAGATATAGAGACCTAATCAGAGGGAAAAAGGGAACAGGTGGGAAAAGGGGTGAACGAGGTGGTTAGAGGAGACAAGGAACAGCTGGGGGAAGGAGGGTAAGAAAAGGTAACCTAATACGACCAGCAGAGGGAGACAGGGTGAAGAGAAAGAACAGGAACAGGACACAACATGACAATACATGACAGTACCCCCCCACTCACCGAGCGCCTCCTGGCGCACTCGAGGAGGAAACCTGGCGGCAACGGAGGAAATCATTGATCAGCGAACAGTCCAGCACGTCCCGAGAGGGAACCCAACTCCTTTCCTCAGGACCGTACCCCTCCCAATCGACTAGGTACTGATGACCACGGCCCCGAGAACGCATGTCCAAAATCTTACGGACCCTGTAGATAGGTGCGCCCTCGACAAGGATGGGGGGGGGGGAAGACGAGCGGGGGCGCGAAGAACGGGCTTAACACAGGAGACATGGAAGACCGGGTGGACGCGACGAAGATATCGCGGAAGAAGAAGTCGCACTGCGACAGGATTAATGATCTGAGAAATACGGAACGGACCAATGAACCGCGGGGTCAACTTGCGAGAAGCTGTCTTAAGGGGAAGGTTCTGAGTGGAGAGCCAAACTCTCTGACCGCGACAATATCTAGGACTCTTAGTTCTACGCTTATTAGCAGCTCTCACAGTCTGCGCCCTATAACGGCAAAGTGCAGACCTGACCCTCTTCCAGGTGCGCTCGCAACGTTGGACAAAAGCCTGAGCGGAGGGGACGCTGGACTCGGCGAACTGAGATGAGAACAGGGGAGGCTGGTACCCGAGGCTACTCTGAAAAGGAGATAGCCCGGTCGCAGACGAAGGAAGCGAGTTGTGGGCGTATTCTGCCCAGGGGAGCTGTTCTGACCAAGACGCAGGGTTACGAAAAGAAAGACTGCGTAAGATGCGACCAATAGTCTGATTGGCCCGTTCTGCTTGACCGTTAGACTGGGGGTGAAAGCCAGAAGAGAGACTGACGGAAGCCCCAATCAAACGGCAAAACTCCCTCCAAAATTGAGACGTGAATTGCGGACCCCTGTCCGAAACGACGTCTGACGGAAGGCCATGAATTCTGAAAACATTCTCGATGATGATTTGTGCCGTCTCTTTAGCAGAAGGAAGCTTAGCAAGGGGAATAAAATGAGCCGCCTTAGAGAACCTATCGACAACCGTAAGAATAACAGTCTTCCCCGCTGACGAAGGCAGTCCGGTGATAAAATCTAAGGCGATGTGAGACCACGGTCGAGAGGGAATGGGAAGCGGCCTGAGACGGCCGGCAGGAGGGGAGTTACCGGACTTAGTCTGCGCGCAGACCGAACAAGCAGCCACGAAACGACGCGTGTCATGCTCCCGGGTGGGCCACCAAAAACGCTGGCGAATGGAAGCAAGCGTACCCCGAATGCCAGGGTGGCCGGCTAACTTGGCAGAGTGAGCCCACTGAAGAACGGCCAGACGAGTAGGAACGGGAACGAAAAGAAGGTTCCTAGGACAAGCGCGCGGCGACGGAGTGTGAGTGAGTGCTTGCTTTACCTGCCTCTCAATTCCCCAGACAGTCAACCCGACAACACGCCCCTCAGGGAGAATCCCCTCGGGGTCAGTGGAGGCTACTGAAGAACTGAAGAGACGAGATAAAGCATCAGGCTTGGTGTTCTTAGAGCCCGGACGATAAGAAATCACGAACTCGAAACGAGCGAAAAACAGCGCCCAACGAGCCTGACGCGCATTAAGTCGTTTGGCAGAACAGATGTACTCAAGGTTCCTATGGTCAGTCCAAACGACAAAAGGAACGGTCGCCCCCTCCAACCACTGTCGCCATTCGCCTAGGGCTAAGCGGATGGCGAGCAGTTCGCGGTTTCCCACATCATAGTTACGTTCCGACGGCGACAGGCGATGAGAAAAATACGCGCAAGGGTGGACCTTGTCGTCAGAGAGGGAGCGCTGAGAAAGAATGGCTCCCACGCCCACCTCTGACGCATCAACCTCGACAACGAACTGTCTAGAGACGTCAGGTGTAACAAGGATAGGTGCGGATGTAAAACGATTCTTGAGGAGATCAAAAGCTCCCTGGGCGGAAACGGACCACTTAAAGCACGTCTTGACAGAAGTAAGGGCTGTGAGAGGAGCTGCCACCTGACCGAAATTACGGATGAAACGACGATAGAAGTTCGCGAAGCCGAGAAAGCGCTGCAGCTCGACGCGTGACTTAGGGACGGGCCAATCAATGACAGCTTGGACCTTAGCGGGATCCATCTTAATGCCTTCAGCGGAAATAACAGAACCGAGAAATGTGACGGAGGAGGCATGAAAAGTGCACTTCTCAGCCTTCACAAAAAGACAATTCTCTAAAAGGCGCTGGAGGACACGTCGAACGTGCTGAACATGAATCTGGAGTGACGGTGAAAAAATCAGGATATCGTCAAGGTAAACGAAAACAAAGATGTTCAGCATGTCTCTCAGGACGTCATTGACTAACGCCTGAAAGACAGCTGGAGCGTTAGCGAGGCCGAAAGGAAGAACCCGGTATTCAAAGTGCCCTAACGGAGTGTTAAACGCCGTCTTCCACTCGTCCCCTTCCCTGATGCGCACGAGATGGTAAGCGTTACGAAGGTCCAACTTAGTGAAAAACCTGGCTCCCTGCAGGATCTCGAAGGCTGAAGACATAAGAGGAAGCGGATAACGATTCTTCACTGTTATGTCATTCAGCCCTCGATAATCTATGCAGGGGCGCAGAGACCCGTCCTTCTTTTTGACAAAAAAGAACCCCGCTCCGGCGGGAGAGGAGGAGGGGACTATGGTACCGGCGTCAAGAGCTACAGACAAATAATCTTCGAGAGCCTTACGTTCGGGAGCCGACAGAGAGTATAGTCTACCCCGGGGGGGAGTGGTTCCCGGAAGGAGATCAATACTACAATCATACGACCGGTGTGGAGGAAGAGAGGTGGCCCTGGACCGACTGAACACCGTGCGCAGATCGTGATATTCCTCCGGCACCCCTGTCAAATCACCAGGCTCCTCCTGTGAAGAAGAGACAGAGGAAACAGGAGGGATAGCAGACATTAAACATTTCACATGACAAGAGACGTTCCAGGAGAGGATAGAATTACTAGACCAATTAATAGAAGGATTATGACAAACTAGCCAGGGATGGCCCAAAACAACAGGTGTAAAAGGTGAACGAAAATTTTTTTAAAAAATGGTTTCGCTATGATTACCAGAGACAGTGAGGGTTAAAGGTAGCGTCTCACGCTGAATCCTGGGGAGAGGACTACCATCCAAGGCGAACAAGGCCGTGGGCTCCCTTAACTGTCTGAGAGGAATGTCATGTTCCCGAGCCCAGGTCTCGTCCATAAAACAGCCCTCCGCCCCAGAGTCTATCAAGGCACTGCAGGAAGCTGAGGAACCGGTCCAGCGTAGATGGACCGACAAGGTAGTGCAGGATCTTGAAGGAGAGACAGGAGTAGTAGCGCTCACCAGTAGCCCTCCGCTTACTGATGAGCTCTGGCTTTTACTGGACATGAAGTGACAAAATGACCAGCGGAACCGCAATAGAGACAGAGGCGGTTGGTGATTCTCCGTTCCCTCTCTTTAGTCGAGATGCGGATACCTCCCAGCTGCATAGGCTCAGCACCCGAGCCGGCAGAGGAAGATGGTAGTGATGCGGAGAGGGGGGCAACGGAGAACGCGAGCTCCTTTCCACGAGCTCGGTGACGAAGATCAACCCGTCGCTCTATGCGAATAGCGAGTTCAATCAAGGAATCCACGCTGGAAGGAACCTCCCGGGAGAGAATCTCATCCTTTACCTCCGCGCGGAGACCCTCCAGAAAACGAGCGAGCAAAGCCGGCTCGTTCCAGTCACTGGAGGCAGCAAGAGTGCGAAACTCAATAGAGTAGTCTTATGGATCGATTACCTTGACATAGGGAAGACAGGACCCTGGAAGCTTCCTCCCCAAAAACAGACCGATCAAAAACCCGTATCATCTCCTCCTTAAAGTCCTGATACTGGTTAGTACACTCAGCCCTTGCCTCCCAGATTGCCGTGCCCCACTCACGAGCCCGTCCAGTAAGGAGAGATATGACGTAGGCGATACGAGCAGTGCTCCTGGAGTAAGTGTTGGGCTGGAGAGAAAACACAATATCACACTGGGTGAGGAACGAGCGGCATTCAGTGGGCTCCCCAGAGTAACACGGCGGGTTATTGATTCTGGGCTCCGGAGATTCGAAAGCCCTGGAAGTGGCCGGTGGATCGAGGCGGAGATGGTGAACCTGTTCTGTGAGGTTGGAGACTTGGGCGGCCAGGGTCTCAACGGCATGTCGAGCAGCAGACAATTCCTGCTCGTGTCTGCCTAGCATCGTTCCCTGGATCTCAACGGCTGAGTGGAGAGGATCCGAAGTCGCTGGGTCCATTCTTGGTCGGATTCTTCTGTCAGGTGCGTGAATGAGGACCCAAAAGCGAATTAACAAAACAGAGTTTCTTTAATGACGAAACACACGTAGGCTCAGATGGACAGGCAGATTCCGACAGGACAGGACAAGGTTAGATGAACCGGCAGATTCCGACAGGACAGGACAAGGTTGCAGCAAACTCGACGATAGTCTGGTTCAGGCATGAGAAACACAAACGAGAATCCGACAAAGACAGAAGCAGGAACAGAGAGAGATATAGAGACCTAATCAGAGGGAAAAAGGGAACAGGTGGGAAAAGGGGTGAACGAGGTAGTTAGAGGAGACAAGGAACAGCTGGGGGAAGGAGGGTAAGAAAAGGTAACCTAATACGACCAGCAGAGGGAGACAGGGTGAAGAGAAAGAACAGGAACAGGACACAACATGACAATACATGACATCAGGTACATGTACTGCAGTCATCCATCCATCCATCCTCTATCTCTATCTATCAGGTACATGTACTGCCTCATCCATCCTCTATCTATCAGGTACATGTACTGCCTCATCCATCCTCTATCTCTATCTATCAGGTACATGTTCAAATGCATACACAATAATATCCACCGTTTGATCCACAGTCTGATCCACAGTCTGATCCACAGTCTGATCCACAGTCTGGTCCACAGTCTGAACCACAGTCTGAACCACAGTCTGATCCACAGTCTAATCCGCAGTCTGATCCACAGTCTGTCTAATCCACAGTCTGATCCACAGTCTAATCCAGTCTAATCCGCAGTCTGATCCACAGTCTGACCCACAGTCGGATCCACAGAGTTTTTAAACCTAATCTGTATACCAGAGGAGGCTGGGGGGAAAAGCTAGACATGTGCTTTCCATGTGTTTAATGTGTTTTATACGGTTACATTGATTCCATTCCAGCCAATACAATGAGCCCGTCCTCCTATAGCTCCTCCCTCCAGCCTCCTCTGGTGGATACCACGGGAAGTGGCAGCACACAATTATCAGCCTTACACAACTAGCTGGCCTCCATATGTAAATGTTATACATTTCTACCAGAGATAATATAAGGTTAGTTCATTACATAAGAGTTATGAGGAGAGGGAACCAGATCAACCCTGTTAAACTTCATGGCTCCATCTCCTACTCTATTTCACTCTCTCTCTCTCTCTCTCTCTCTCTCTCTCTGTCTCTCTCTCTCTCTCTCTCTCTCTCTCTATATATATATATGTATATATATATATATATATATATATATATACACTGCTCAAAAAAATAAAGGGAACACTAAAATAACACATCCTAGATCTGAATGAATGAAATATTCTTATTAAATACTTTTTTCTTTCAACATAGTTGAATGTGCTGACAACAAAATCACACAAAAATGATCAATGGAAATCAAATTTATCAACCTATGGAGGTCTGGATTTGGAGTCACACTCAAAATTAAAGTGTAAAACCACACTACAGGCTGATCCAACTTTGATGTAATTTCCTTAAAACAAGTCAAAATGAGGCTCAGTAGTGTGTGTGGCCTTCACGTGCCTGTATGACCTCCCTACAACGCCTGGGCATGCTCCTGATGAGGTGGCGGATGGTCTCCTGAGGTATCTCCTCCCAGACCTGGACTAAAGCATCCGCCAACTCCTGGACAGTCTGTGGTGCAACGTGGCGTTGGTGGATGGAGCGAGACATGATGTCCCAGAGGTGCTCATTTGGATTCAGGTCTGGGGAACGGGCGGGCCAGTCCATAGCATCAATGCCTTCATCTTGCAGGAACTGCTGACACACTCCAGTCACATGAGGTCTAGCATTGTATTGTATTAGGAGGAACCCAGGGCCAACCGCACCAGCATATGGTCTCACAAGGGGTCTGAGGATCTCATCTCGGTACCTAATGGCAGTCAGGCTACCTCTGGCGAGCACATGGAGGGCTGTGCGGCCCCCCAAAGAAATGCAAACCTGCTTGCCACAGCTCGCATTGATGTGTCATCCTGGATGAGCTGCACTACCTGAGCCACTTGTGTGGGTTGTAGACTCCGTCTCATGCTACCACTAGAGTGAAAGCACCTCCAGCATTCAAAAGTGACCAAAACATCAGCCAGGAAGCATAGGAACTGAGAAGTGGTCTGTGGTCACCACCTGCAGAACCACTCCTTTATTGGGGGTGTCTTGCTAATTGTCTATAATTTCAACCTGTTGTCTATTCCATTTGCACAACAGCATGTCGAATTTATTGTCAATCAGTGTTGCTTCCTAAGTGGACAGTTTGATTTCACAGAAGTGTGATTGACTTGGAGTTACATTGTGTTGTTTAAGTGTTCCCTTTATTTTTTTGAGCAGTGTATATTATCTCTCTCTCTCTCTCGCAATCCCCCTCTCTCTATATATATATTATCTCTCTCTCTCTCAATATATATATATATATATATATATAATCTCTCTCTATCTCTCGCTCTCTCGCTCTCTCAATCCCCCTCTCTCTATATATATATATATATATATATATATATATATATATATACATTATCTCTCTCTCTCTCTCTCTCTCTCTCTCTCTCTCTCTCTTTCCATCTCTCTCGCCCTCTCTCTCCTTTTCTCTCTCTGTCTCGCACCCTCTCTCTCTTTCTTTCACTCCCTCTCATGTGTTTTCTATAAAAGCCCTTCTATCATTCAAGGCATCACAAAGAGCATGTTAAATGGACCTGCCTGTCGTCGCCTGTCGTCTTTGATACGTACAGACTATTACATTACCAACCACGGGCAGGAAGATGTTCACTACGACCATGTTTGGTAAGATGGTGTTTAGCGGTTATCCCCCAGAAACAAACAGACTGGAAAGAAAGGAAGGGAAGGGAGAGAGGAGGATGTTGTTGGACAAACACTGGAGTCCATCTGATGTCTTTTCAAATAAAACATTTCTGTGGACTGAACAAACTTATATAAATAAATTATAACTCAGCTGTTTAACTGTATATAGCTAACATCAATATAGTATATCTCAGCTGTTTAACTGTATATAGCTAGCATATATAGTATATCTCAGCTGTTTAACTGTATATAGCTAGCATATATAGTATATCTCAGCTGTTTAACTGTATATAGCTAGCATCAATATAGTATATCTCAGCTGTTTAACTGTATATAGCTAGCATCAATTTAGTGTATCTCAGCTGTTTAACTGTATATAGCTAGCATCAATATAGTATATCTCAGCTGTTTAACTGTATATAGCTAGTATATATAGTATATCTCAGCTGTTTAACTGTATATAGCTAGCATCAATATAGTATATCTCAGCTGTTTAACTGTATATAGCTAGCATATATAGTATATCTCAGCTGTTTAACTGTATATAGCTAGCATATATAGTATATCTCAGCTGTTTAACTGTATATAGCTAGCATCAATATAGTATATTTCAGCTGTTTAACTGTATATATCTAGCTACAATTCAATATAGTATATATCAGCTGTTTAACTGTATATAGCTAGCATCAATACAGTATATCTCAGCTGTTTAACTGTATATAGCTAGCATCAATACAGTATATCTCAGCTGCTTAACTGTATATAGCTAGCATCAATATAGTATATTTCAGCTGTTTAACTGTATATATCTAGCTACAATTCAATATAGTATATATCAGCTGCTTAACTGTATATAGCTAGCATCAATACAGTATATCTCAGCTGCTTAACTGTATATAGCTAGCATCAATATAGTCTATCTCAGCTGTTTAACTGTATATAGCTAGCATCAATACAGTATATCTCAGCTGTTTAACTGTAAATAGCTAGCATCAATATAGTATATCTCAGCTGTTTAACTGTATATAGCTAGCATCAATACAGTATATCTCAGCTGTTTAACTGTATATAGCTAGCATCAATACAGTATATCTCAGCTGTTTAACTGTATATAGCTAGCATCAATACAGTATATTTCAGCTGTTTAACTGTAAATAGCTAGCATCAATATAGTATATTTCAGCTGTTTAACTGTATATATCTAGCTACAATTCAATATAGTATATATCAGCTGTTTAACTGTATATAGCTAGCATCAATATAGTATAACTCAGCTGTTTAACTGTATATAGCTAGCATCAATATGGTATATCTCAGCTGTTTAACTGTATATAGCTAGCAACAATACAGTATATCTCAGCTGTTTAACTGTATATAGCTAGCATCAATATAGTATATCTCAGCTGTTTAACTGTATATAGCTAGCATCAATATAGTATAACTCAGCTGTTTAACTGTATATAGCTAGCATCAATACAGTATATCTCAGCTGTTTAACTGTATATAGCTAGCATCAATATAGTATAACTCAGCTGTTTAACTGTATATAGCTAGCATATATAGTATATCTCAACTGTTTAACTGTATATAGCTAGCATATATAGTATATCTCAGCTGTTTAACTGTAAATAGCTAGCTACAATTCAATTTAGTATATCTCAGCTGCTTAACTGTAAATAGCTAGCATATATAGTATATCTCAGCTGTTTAACTGTATATAGCTAGCATCAATATAGTATATCTCAGCTGTTTAACTGTAAATAGCTAGCATCAATACAGTATATCTCAGCTGTTTAACTGTATATAGCTAGCATCAATACAGTATATCTCATCTGTTTAACTGTATATAGCTAGCATCAATATAGTATATCTCAGCTGTTTAACTGTATATAGCTAGCATCAATATAGTATATCTCAGCTGTTTAACTGTATATAGCTAGCATATATAGTATATCTCAGCTGTTTAACTGTATATAGCTAGCATCAATATAGTATATATCAGCTGTTTAACTGTATATAGCTAGCATCAATATAGTATATCTCAGTTGTTTAACTGTATATAGCTAGCATCAATATAGTATATCTCAGCTGTTTAACTGTATATAGCTAGCATATATAGTATATCTCAGCTGTTTAACTGTATATAGCTAGCATCAATATAGTATATAACAGCTGTTTAACTGTATATAGCTAGCATCAATATAGTATATCTCAGCTGTTTAACTGTATATAGCTAGCATCAATATAGTATATCTCAGCTGTTTAACTGTATATAGCTAGCATCAATATAGTATATCTCAGCTGTTTAACTGTATATAGCTAGCATCAATATAGTATATAACAGCTGTTTAACTGTAAATAGCTAGCATCAATATAGTATATCTCAGCTGTTTAACTGTATATAGCTAGCATCAATATAGTATATCTCAGCTGTTTAACTGTAAATAGCTAGCATATATAGTATATCTCAGCTGTTTAACTGTATATAGCTAGCATCAATACAATACATCTCAGCTGTTTAACTGTATATAGCTAGCATATATAGTATATCTCAACTGTTTAACTGTATATAGCTAGCATATATAGTATATCTCAACTGTTTAACTGTATATAGCTAGCATATATAGTATATCTCAGCTGTTTAACTGTATATAGCTAGCATATATATAGTATATCTCAGCTGTTTAACTGTATATAGCTAGCATCAATACAATACATCTCAGCTGTTTAACTGTATATAGCTAGCACCAATATAGTATATCTCAGCTGTTTAACTGTATATAGCTAGCATCAATATAGTATATCTCAGCTGTTTAACTGTATATAGCTAGCACCAATATAGTATATCTCAGCTGTTTAACTGTATATAGCTAGCATCAATATAGTATATCTCAGCTGTTTAACTGTATATAGCTAGCATCAATATAGTATATCTCAGCTGTTTAACTGTATATAGCTAGCATCAATACAGTATATCTCAGCTGTTTAACTGTATATAGCTAGCATCAATATAGTATATCTCAGCTGTTTAACTGTAAATAGCTAGCATATATAGTATATCTCAACTGTTTAACTGTATATAGCTAGCATATATAGTATATCTCAACTGTTTAACTGTATATAGCTAGCATCAATATAGTATAACTCAGCTGTTTAACTGTATATAGCTAGCATCAATACAGTATATCTCAACTGTTTAACTGTATATAGCTAGCATCAATATAGTATATCTCAGCTGTTTAACTGTATATAGCTAGCATATATAGTATATCTCAGCTGTTTAACTGTATATAGCTAGCATCAATACAGTATATCTCAGCTGTTTAACTGTATATAGCTAGCATCAATTTAGTATATCTCAGCTGTTTAACTGTATATAGCTAGCATCAATTTAGTGTATCTCAGCTGTTTAACTGTATATAGCTAGCATATATAGTATATCTCAGCTGTTTAACTGTATATAGCTAGCATCAATATAGTATATCTCAGCTGTTTAACTGTATATAGCTAGCATCAATTTAGTGTATCTCAGCTGTTTAACTGTATATAGCTAGCATATATAGTATATCTCAGCTGTTTAACTGTATATAGCTAGCATCAATATAGTATAACTCAGCTGTTTAACTGTATATAGCTAGCATATATAGTATATCTCAGCTGTTTAACTGTATATAGCTAGCATCAATAAAGTATATCTCAGCTGTTTAACTGTATATAGCTAGCATCAATATAGTATATCTCAGCTGTTTAACTGTATATAGCTAGCACCAATATAGTATATCTCAGCTGTTTAACTGTATATAGCTAGCATATATAGTATATCTCAGCTGTTTAACTGTATATAGCTAGCATCAATATAGTATATCTCAGCTGTTTAACTGTATATAGCTAGCATCAATATAGTATATCTCAGCTGTTTAACTGTATATAGCTAGCATCAATATAGTATATCTCAGCTGTTTAACTGTATATAGCTAGCATCAATTTAGTGTATCTCAGCTGTTTAACTGTATATAGCTAGCATATATAGTATATCTCAGCTGTTTAACTGTATATAGCTAGCATCAATATAGTATAACTCAGCTGTTTAACTGTATATAGCTAGCATATATAGTATATCTCAGCTGTTTAACTGTATATAGCTAGCATATATAGTGTATCTCAGCTGTTTAACTGTATATAGCTAGCATCAATATAGTATATCTCAGCTGTTTAACTGTATATAGCTAGCATATATAGTATATCTCAGCTGTTTAACTGTATATAGCTAGCATCAATATAGTATATCTCAGCTGTTAAACTGTATATAGCTAGCATATATAGTATATCTCAGCTGTTTAACTGTATATAGCTAGCATCAATATAGTATATCTCAGCTGTTTAACTGTATATAGCTAGCATCAATATAGTATATCTCAGCTGTTTAACTGTATATAGCTAGCACCAATATAGTGTATCTCAGCTGTTTAACTGTATATAGCTAGCATATATAGTATATCTCAGCTGTTTAACTGTATATAGCTAGCATCAATATAGTATATCTCAGCTGTTTAACTGTATATAGCTAGCATCAATATAGTATATCTCAGCTGTTTAACTGTATATAGCTAGCATCATTATAGTATATCTCAGCTGTTTAACTGTATATAGCTAGCATCAATTTAGTATATCTCAGCTGTTTAACTGTATATAGCTAGCATCAATTTAGTATATCTCAGCTGTTTAATTGTATAGAATTGTAGATAAAGGCTTAGTGTCGTTATCCTCGTAATGGGAGGGTGTTGGAGTCCTGAAAACAGGGGATGCAGTCACTTTCGCCCCTGTCTTTGTTTTGGTTTTTGTTCTACAGTTCTAACAATAACAAAGCTGTTGTTTTGGTAAACAGCTACGGGTATAAGGGCACAAGGCAGAGACCCAGAGGCAGACACGGGAGGCAGACACGGGAGGCAGACACGGGAGGCAGACACGGGAGGCAGACACGGGATGCAGACACGGGAGGCAGACACGGGAGGCAGACCCAGAGGCAGACCCGGGAGGCAGACACGGGAGGCAGACACGGGAGGCAGACACGGGAGGCAGAGACCCAGAGGCAGACCCGGGAGGCTGACCCGGGAGGCAGACACGGGAGGCAGACACGGGAGGCAGACCCAGAGGCAGACCCGGGAGGCAGACACGGGAGGCAGACACGGGAGGCAGACATGGGAGGCAGAGACTCAGAGGCAGACACGGGAGGCAGAGACCCAGAGGCAGACACGGGAGGCAGACACGGGAGGCAGAGACCCAGAGGCAGACACGGGAGGCAGACACGGGAGGCAGAGACCCAGAGGCAGACACGGGAGGCAGACACAAGAGGCAGACACGGGAGGCAGACACGGGAGGCAGAGACGGGAGGCAGAGACGGGAGTCAGACACGGGAGGCAGAGACGGGAGGCAGGTGGTTTGAGTCTTTTGATATTTATTAAGAGGCCAGGAGGTACAGTCTGGCAGGCAGGTACAGAGGCCAGGAGGTACAGTCTTGCAGGCAGGTACAGAGTCCAGGCGGTACAGTCTGGCAGGCAGGTACATAGTCCAGGAGGTACAGTCTGGCAGGCAGGTACAGAGGCCAGGAGGTACAGTCTGGCAGGCAGGTACAGAAGCCAGGAGGTACAGTCTGGCAGACAGGCTCGAGGTCAGGGCAGGTAAAACGGTCTGGCAGACAGGCTTGAGGTCAGGGCAGGTAAAACGGTCTGGCAGGTGGGTACAGAGTCCAGAAAACAGGCAAGGGTCAAAACCAGCAGGACTAGCAAAAATAGAATAGGAAAAACACGCTGGTTGACTTGGAACATATACAAGAAGAACTGGCACAGACAGACAGACATCACAGGTTCAAATACCCAGGGGACAATGGGGAAGATGGGTGATACCTGGAGGAGGGTGGAGACGAGCACAAGGATAGATGAACCAGATCAGGGTGTGACAACGGGATGGGCTTGGAGAAATGTAACCACTCTCACATTCGAGTTTATGGATGCGGGGACTGACCATCCATGATGTCAAAATTATCATGTTTTTAAAATTATCATTTTAATCATGTTTTTAAAATTATCTTTTTAATCATGTTTTGAAAATTATAATTTTAATCATGTTTTTAAAATTATCTTTTTAATCATGTTTTGAAAGCTGTGTAATGTCTGTTTCAAATGACGTTGTTTACAAACTTTGTCGTAAAACAAGCTTATATTTTGGGTTCTGACGGGGTAAGACAGTTGAACTGAGTTCATGAGGCATCTACAAGTTATAATCAATCGCAGATTGCCCATTTAAACAAAACATTTTTATCTGAGCAGTTCTATTAGTAGAACAGAAAATATGTTTTCAATGTTTTGTAGAATACAACATAGATCAGTATTTTGATAATTTATTTTTATCCAGATTTTGTTGCTCATCTTTACCATGGGTGTCAATAATTTTGAGATGACAGTATAAGATATTCACATCTGGAGAGATTGGTTTATGTCTTTATGTCCCAACGTCAGACACCGACCTGCAGTAAGTCACGCATGACATCGATGCATGAGAATAGAGAGAGAACAGTCTCTCATGTCCAAAGCACATTCATTGAATCCCTGACGGGCACTGTTGACACTACTCCTTGTAGCAGGCTTGTTTAGCCGTTAAGCCTCTTATCACCTGCAGCACAGGTTGAAACAAACACATAGAATCTCACTTGTTCTGTAGTCCGACTGACCAGCGTTCTGTCAATAATTGAACCGGCTTCTAGAACACTCACAGCATTCTGAAATCCGATCAAGGAACATTGTGATTTCTCTGGGACCTATTAAAAAACAGTCGGACTCCGCACTAACAAACTATAGACACGTAAAAAACAGACTATAGACACCTAACCAACAGACTATAGACTCCTAACCAACAGACTATAGACTCCTAACCAACAGGCTATAGACTCCTGACCAACAGACTATAGACTCCTAACCAACAGACTATAGACTCCTAACCAACAGACTATAGACTCCTAACAAGCAGGCTATAGACTCCTAACCAACAGACTACAGACTCCTAACCAACAGGCTACAGACTCCTAACCAACTGACCATAGACTCCTAACCAATAGACTATAGACTCCTAACCTACAGACTCCTAACAAGCAGGCTATAGACTCCTAACCAACAGACTATAGACTCCTGACCAGCAGGCTATAGACTAAAACCAACAGACTATAGACTCATAACCAACAGACTATATAGACTCCTAACCAACAGGCTATAGACTTCTAACCAACAGACTATAGACCCCTAACCAACAGACTATAGACTCCTAACCAACAGACTATAGACTCCTAACCAACAGACTATAGCCTCCAACAGACTATAGACTCCTAACCAACAGACTATAGACTCCTAACCAACAGACTATAGACTCCTAACCAACAGACTATAGACTCCTAACCAACAGACTATAGACTCCTAACCAACAGACTATAGACTCCTAACCAACAGACTATAGACTCCAACAGACTAAAGACTCCTAACCAACAGACTATAGACTGCTAACCAACAGACTATAGACTCCTAACCAACAGACTATAGACTCCTAACCTACAGACTATAGACTCCTAACCAACAGACTATAGACTCCTAACCAACAGACTATAGACTCCTAACCAACAGACTATAGACTCCTAACCAACAGACTATAGACTGCTAACCAACAGACTATAGACTCCTAACCAACAGACTATAGACTCCTAACCTACAGACTATAGACTCCTAACCAACAGACTATAGACTCCTAACCAACAGACTATAGACTCCTAACCAACAGACTATAGACTCCTAACCAACAGACTATAGACTCCTAACCAACAGACTATAGACTCCTAACCAACAGACTATAGACTCCTAACCAACAGACTATAGACTCCTAACCAACAGACTACAGACCCCTAACCAACAGACTACAGACTCCTAACCAACAGACTATAGACTCCTAACCAACAGACTATAGACTCCTAACCAACAGACTACAGACTCCTGACCAACAGACTACAGACTCCTGACCAACAGACTATAGACTCCTAACCAACAGACTATAGACTCCTGACCAACAGACTATAGACTCCTAACAAGCAGGCTATAGACTCCTAACCAACAGACTACAGACTCCAACAGACTATAGACTCCTAACCAACAGACTATAGACTCCTGACCAACAGACTATAGACTCCTAACAAGCAGGCTATAGACTCCTAACCAACAGACTACAGACTCCTAACCAACAGGCTATAGACTCCTAACCAACAGACTATAGACTCCTAACCAACAGACTATAGACTCCTAACCAACAGATGCTGCCTTCTCCTTCTCTTCACTTTTCTGTCCACCATTTTAGATGCTGCCTTCTCCTTCTCTTCACTTTTCTGTCCACCATTTTAGATGCTGCCTTCTCCTTCTCTTCACTTTTCTGTCCACCATTTTAGATGCTGCCTTCTCCTTCTCTTCACTTTTCTGTCCACCATTTTAGATGCTGCCTTCTCCTTCTCTTCACTTTTCTGTCCACCATTTTAGATGCTACCTTCTCCTTCTCTTCACTTTTCTGTCCACCATTTTAGATGCTGCCTTCTCCTTCTCTTCACTATTCTGTCCACCATTTTAGATGCTGCCTTCTCCTTCTCTTCACTGTTACTCCTCTTCTTCCCGCTCCTCTGTCGTCTTACAGGCTTTGTCCCACGTTGCACCCTGTCGGCACTGTGGGCATCTGGTCACAAGTACTGTACTGTCTAGGGAATAGAATGCAGTTCGGGAGGAAACCTTACGTCTCCATGCCGGGCAGAGACGGCCATCGATCTTCATGAGGTGTGTGATACACATGGTTTCCCCTCTGGTGCTACCTGCTCCGTCAGGAGATTGGAGGCCGTCGGATGACTGATCAGACTGATAAAGCTTCTCTCTCATCTCACTGACAACGCCTTTTCATCCCGTCCCCCCCGTCCCCCGTCCCCCCACCCTGCCTGATTCTCCTTTCGACACGCTAGCTTTACGTGGGCCTAACATACTATAGAAATAGGATTCAACCCTTCAAGAGTCACATGGACCTGTAACACTGTACTTGTCTGTCTCTATGTGGTCCTATAGAAGACTACTGTAAAATTGACTGTGTCTGTCTCTATGTTGTCCTATAGAAGACTACGGTAAAATGGACTGTGTCTGTCTCTATGTTGTCCTATAGAAGACTACTGTAAAATCTACTGTGTCTGTCTCTATGTTGTCCTATAGAAGACTACGGTAAAATTGACTGTGTCTGTCTCTATGTTGACAACACACTGCTGTGGGTGAAGGGGTGTCCTCATACTGCTGCATATATAGTGGATGAAGGGGTGTTCTGTATATATAGTGGATGAAGGGGTGTCCTCATACTGCTGTATATATATAGTGGATGAAGGGGTGTCCTCATACTGCTGTATATATAGTGGATGAAGGGGTGTCCTCATACTGCTGTATATATATAGTGGATGAAGGGGTGTCCTCATACTGCTGTATATATATAGTGGATGAAGGGATGTCCTCATACTGCTGTATATATAGTGGATGAAGGGGTGTCCTCATACTGCTGTATATATAGTGGATGAAGGGGTGTCCTCATACTGCTGATATATATAGTGGATGAAGGGGTGTCCACATACTGCTGTATATATAGTGGATGAAGGGGTGTCCTGTATATATAGTGTATGAAGGGGTGTCCACATACTACTATATATAGTGGATGAAGGGGTGTCCTGTATATATAGTGGATGAAGGGGTGTCCACATACTGCTGTATATATAGTGTATGAAGGGGTGTCCACATACTGCTGTATATATAGTGGATGAAGGGGTGTCCTGTATATATAGTGTATGAAGGGGTGTCCACATACTGCTGTATATATAGTGGATGAAGGGGTGTCCTCATACTGCTGTATATATAGTGGATGAAGGGGTGTCCTCATACTGCTGTATATATAGTGGATGAAGGGGTGTCCTGTATATATAGTGGATGAAGGGGTGTCCACATACTGCTGTATATATAGTGTATGAAGGGGTGTCCTGTATATATAGTGGATGAAGGGGTGTCCACATACTGCTGTATATATAGTGTATGAAGGGGTGTCCTGTATATATAGTGTATGAAGGGGTGTCCACATACTGCTGTATATATAGTGGATGAAGGGGTGTCCTCATACTGCTGTATATATAGTGTATGAAGGGGTGTCCTCATACCGCTGTATATATAGTGTATGAAGGGGTGTCCTCATACTGCTGTATATATAGTGGATGAAGGGGTGTCCTCATACTGCTGTATATATAGTGTATGAAGGGGTGTCCTGTATATATAGTGGATGAAGGGGTGTCCTCATACTGCTGTATATATAGTGTATGAAGGGGTGTCCTCATACCGCTGTATATATAGTGTATGAAGGGGTGTCCTGTATATATAGTGGATGAAGGGGTGTCCTCATACCGCTGTATATATAGTGTATGAAGGGGTGTCCTGTATATATAGTGGATGAAGGGGTGTCCACATACTGCTGTATATATAGTGTATGAAGGGGTGTCCTGTATATATAGTGGATGAAGGGGTGTCCACATACTGCTGTATATATAGTGGATGAAGGGGTGTCCTCATACTGCTGTATATATAGTGGATGAAGGGGTGTCCACATACTGCTGTATATATAGTGGATGAAGGGGTGTCCTCATACTGCTGTATATATAGTGGATGAAGGGGTGTCCTCATACTGCTGTATATATAGTGGATGAAGGGGTGTCCTCATACCGCTGTATATATAGTAGATGAAGGGGTGTCCTGTATATATAGTGTATGAAGGGGTGTCCACATACTGCTGTATATATAGTGTATGAAGGGGTGTCCACATACTGCTGTATATATACTGTACGAAGGGGTGTCCACATACTGCTGTATATATAGTGTATGAAGGGGTGTCCTGTATATATAGTGTATGAAGGGGTGTCCTGTATATATAGTGTATGAAGGGGTGTCCACATACTGCTGTGTATATAGTGTATGAAGGGGTGTCCACATACTGCTGTATATATAGTGTATGAAGGGGTGTCCTCGTACTGCTGTATATATAGTGGATGAAGGGGTGTCCACATACTGCTGTATATATAGTGGATGAAGGGGTGTCCTCATACTGCTGTATATATAGTGGATGAAGGGGTGTCCTGTATATATAGTGGATGAAGGGGTGTCCTGTATATATAGTGTATGAAGGGGTGTCCACATACTGCTGTATATATAGTGTATGAAGGGGTGTCCACATACTGCTGTATATATACTGTACGAAGGGGTGTCCACATACTGCTGTATATATAGTGTATGAAGGGGTGTCCTGTATATATAGTGTATGAAGGGGTGTCCTGTATATATAGTGTATGAAGGGGTGTCCACATACTGCTGTGTATATAGTGTATGAAGGGGTGTCCTGTATATATAGTGGATGAAGGGGTGTCCTCATACTGCTGTATATATAGTGGATGAAAGGGTGTCCTGTATATATAGTGTATGAAGGGGTGTCCACATACTGCTGTGTATATAGTGGATGAAGGGGTGTCCTGTATATATAGTGTATGAAGGGGTGTCCACATACTGCTGTATATATAGTGTATGAAGGGGTGTCCTGTATATATAGTGTATGAAGGGGTGTCCTCATACTGCTGTATATATAGTGGATGAAAGGGTGTCCTGTATATATAGTGTATGAAGGGGTGTCCACATACTGCTGTGTATATAGTGGATGAAGGGGTGTCCTGTATATATAGTGGATGAAGGGGTGTCCACATACTGCTGTATATATAGTGGATGAAAGGGTGTCCTGTATATATAGTGGATGAAGGGGTGTCCACATACTGCTGTATATATAGTGTATGAAGGGGTGTCCACATACTGCTGTATATATAGTGTACGAAGGGGTGTCCACATACTACTATATATAGTGGATGAAGGGGTGTCAAATCTGGGTGACAGATCAGCCGATGTGCCCTTGAGCAAGGCACTTCACCCTAATTGCTCCTGTCGGCCGCTCTGGATAAGAGTGTCTGCTAAATGACTCCAATGTGAAAAAGTAAATGTGATTCATTTATCTGGGACGTTAGACATCGTGGCTGAACAGAAGGTACATTGTTGTCATTTATCTGGGACGTTAGACATCGTGGCTGAACAGAAGGTACGTTGTTTTCATTTATCTGGGACGTTAGACATCGTGGCTGAACAGAAGGTACGGTGTTGTCATTTATCTGGGACGTTAGACATCGTGGCTGAACAGAAGGTACGTTGTTGTCATTTATCTGGGACGTTAGACATCGTGGCTGAACAGAAGGTACGGTGTTGTCATTTATCTGGGACGTTAGACATCGTGGCTGAACAGAAGGTACGTTGTTGTCATTTATCTGGGACGTTAGACATCGTGGCTGAACAGAAGGTACGGTGTTGTCATTTATCTGGGACGTTAGACATCGTGGCTGAACAGAAGGTACGGTGTTGTCATTTATCTGGGACGTTAGACATCGTGGCTGAACAGAAGGTACGGTGTTGTCATTTATCTGGGACGTTAGACATCGTGGCTGAACAGAAGGTACGTTGTTGTCATTTATCTGGGACGTTAGACATCGTGGCTGAACAGAAGGTACGGTGTTGTCATTTATCTGGGACGTTAGACATCGTGGCTGAACAGAAGGTACGGTGTTGTCATTTATCTGGGACGTTAGACATCGTGGCTGAACAGAAGGTACGGTGTTGTCATTTATCTGGGACGTTAGACATCGTGGCTGAACAGAAGGTACGTTGTTGTCATTTATCTGGGACGTTAGACATCGTGGCTGAACAGAAGGTACGGTGTTGTCATTTATCTGGGACGTTAGACATCGTGGCTGAACAGAAGGTACGTTGTTGTCATTTATCTGGGACGTTAGACATCGTGGCTGAACAGAAGGTACATTGTTGTCATTTATCTGGGACGTTAGACATCGTGGCTGAACAGAAGGTACGTTGTCATTTATCTGGGACGTTAGACATCGTGGCTGAACAGAAGGTACGTTGTCATTTATCTGGGACGTTAGACATCGTGGCTGAACAGAAGGTACGGTGTTGTCATTTATCTGGGACGTTAGACATCGTGGCTGAACAGAAGGTACGTTGTTGTCATTTATCTGGGACGTTAGACATCGTGGCTGAACAGAAGGTACGGTGTTGTCATTTATCTGGGACGTTAGACATCGTGGCTGAACAGAAGGTACGTTGTTGTCATTTATCTGGGACGTTAGACATCGTGGCTGAACAGAAGGTACGTTGTTGTCATTTATCTGGGACGTTAGACATCGTGGCTGAACAGAAGGTACGGTGTTGTCATTTATCTGGGACGTTAGACATCGTGGCTGAACAGAAGGTACGTTGTTGTCATTTATCTGGGACGTTAGACATCGTGGCTGAACAGAAGGTACGGTGTTGTCATTTATCTGGGACGTTAGACATCGTGGCTGAACAGAAGGTACGTTGTTGTCATTTATCTGGGACGTTAGACATCGTGGCTGAACAGAAGGTACGGTGTTGTCATTTATCTGGGACGTTAGACATCGTGGCTGAACAGAAGGTACGTTGTTTTAATTTATCTGGGACGTTAGACATCGTGGCTGAACAGAAGGTACATTGTTGTCATTTATCTGGGACGTTAGACATCGTGGCTGAACAGAAGGTACGTTGTTGTCATTTATCTGGGACGTTAGACATCGTGGCTGAACAGAAGGTACATTGTTGTCATTTATCTGGGACGTTAGACATCGTGGCTGAACAGAAGGTACATTGTTGTCATTTATCTGGGACGTTAGACATCGTGGCTGAACAGAAGGTACGTTGTTGTCATTTATCTGGGACGTTAGACATCGTGGCTGAACAGAAGGTACGGTGTTATTTATCTGGGACGTTAGACATCGTGGCTGAACAGAAGGTACGTTGTCATTTATCTGGGACGTTAGACATCGTGGCTGAACAGAAGGTACGGTGTTGTCATTTATCTGGGACGTTAGACATCGTGGCTGAACAGAAGGTACGTTGTTGTCATTTATCTGGGACGTTAGACATCGTGGCTGAACAGAAGGTACGGTGTTGTCATTTATCTGGGACGTTAGACATCGTGGCTGAACAGAAGGTACATTGTTGTCATTTATCTGGGACGTTAGACATCGTGGCTGAACAGAAGGTACGGTGTTGTCATTTATCTGGGACGTTAGACATCGTGGCTGAACAGAAGGTACATTGTTGTCATTTATCTGGGACGTTAGACATCGTGGCTGAACAGAAGGTACGGTGTTGTCATTTATCTGGGACGTTAGACATCGTGGCTGAACAGAAGGTACGGTGTTGTCATTTATCTGGGACGTTAGACATCGTGGCTGAACAGAAGGTACGGTGTTGTCATTTATCTGGGACGTTAGACATCGTGGCTGAACAGAAGGTACGTTGTTGTCATTTATCTGGGACGTTAGACATCGTGGCTGAACAGAAGGTACGTTGTCATTTATCTGGGACGTTAGACATCGTGGCTGAACAGAAGGTACGTTGTCATTTATCTGGGACGTTAGACATCGTGGCTGAACAGAAGGTACGGTGTTGTCATTTATCTGGGACGTTAGACATCGTGGCTGAACAGAAGGTACGGTGTTGTCATTTATCTGGGACGTTAGACATCGTGGCTGAACAGAAGGTACATTGTTGTTATTTATCTGGGACGTTAGACATCGTGGCTGAACAGAAGGTACGGTGTTGTCATTTATCTGGGACGTTAGACATCGTGGCTGAACAGAAGGTACGGTGTTGTCATTTATCTGGGACGTTAGACATCGTGGCTGAACAGAAGGTACATTGTTGTCATTTATCTGGGACGTTAGACATCGTGGCTGAACAGAAGGTACGTTGTTGTCATTTATCTGGGACGTTAGACATCGTGGCTGAACAGAAGGTACGGTGTTGTCATTTATCTGGGACGTTAGACATCGTGGCTGAACAGAAGGTACGTTGTTGTAATTTATCTGGGACGTTAGACATCGTGGCTGAACAGAAGGTACGGTGTTGTCATTTATCTGGGACGTTAGACATCGTGGCTGAACAGAAGGTACATTTTCCAGTGTAAGACAAAAGTCATCCTCAATTATTCACCTAATTCATATTCAGGATATCAATTCAGCTTGATTAATTTCCAATAGGAATGAAACCTCCTCTAACAACACACCACAAAGTACAGGAGACAGTAGATGGTAACCTCCTCTAACAACACACCACAAAGTACAGGAGACAGTAGATGGTAACCTCCTCTAACAACACACCACAAAGTACAGGAGACAGCAGATGGTAACCTCCTCTAACAACACACCACAAAGTACAGGAGACAGTAGATGGTAACCTCCTCTAACAACACACCACAAAGTACAGGAGACAGTAGATGGTAACCTCCTCTAACAACACACCACAAAGTACAGGAGACAGTAGATGGTAACCTCCTCTAACAACACACCACAAAGTACAGGAGACAGTAGATGGTAACCTCCTCTAACAACACAGCCCAAAGGACAGGAGACAGTAGATGGTAACCTCCTCTAACAACACAGCCCAAAGGACAGGAGACAGTAGATGGTAACCTCCTCTAACAACACAGCCCAAAGGACAGGAGACAGTAGATGGTAACCTCCTCTAACAACACAGCCCAAAGGACAGGAGACAGTAGATGGTAACCTCCTCTAACAACACAGCCCAAAGGACAGGAGACAGTAGATGGTAACCTCCTCTAACAACACAGCCCAAAGGACCGGAGACAGTAGATGTTAACCTACTCCAGGAGACAGTAGAGGTTAACCTAATCCAGGAGACAGTAGATGTTAATTTACTCCAGGAGACATTAGATGTTAACCTAATCCAGGAGACAGTAGATGTTAACCTACTCCAGGAGACAGTAGATGTTAACCTAATCCAGGAGACAGTAGATGTTAATTTACTCCAGGAGACATTAGATGTTAACCTAATCCAGGAGACAGTAGATGTTAACCTAATCCAGGAGACAGTAGATGTTAACCTAATCCAGGAGACAGTAGAGGTTAACCTACTCCAGGAGACAGTAGATGTCAACCTAATCCAGGAGAC
Organism: Oncorhynchus mykiss; assembly: GCF_057628025.1. NCBI lineage: Eukaryota > Metazoa > Chordata > Actinopteri > Salmoniformes > Salmonidae > Oncorhynchus > Oncorhynchus mykiss. Next base: position 143,945 of record NC_143039.1, on the reverse strand, counting down.
AGTAGATGTTAATTTACTCCAGGAGACATTAGATGTTAATTTACTCCAGGAGACATTAGATGTTAACCTAATCCAGGAGACAGTAGATGTTAACCTAATCCAGGAGACAGTAGATGTTAACCTAATCCAGGAGACAGTAGATGTTAACCTAATCCATGAGACAGTAGATGTTAACCTAATCCATGAGACAGTAGATGTTAACCTAATCCAGGAGACAGTAGATGTTAACCTAATCCAGGAGACAGTAGATGTTAACCTAATCCAGAAGACAGTAGATGTTAACCTAATCCAGGAGACAGTAGATGGTAACCTAATCCAGGAGACAGTAGATGTTAACCTACTCCAGGAGACAGTAGATGTTAATCTACTCCAGGAGACAGTAGATGTTAACCTAATCCAGGAGACAGTAGATGTTAACCTAATCCAGGAGACAGTAGATTTTAACCTAATGCATTAGTTAGTGGATTGTAAAAAATGAAATAACTTTGTGGTACTTCAAGCTCTTGATGGATTAATTAAAATAGCCAATCATCAGTCCTCGGTGTATTTACAGAGAACCAAATGAAGACGTGTCCGACAATGAAAGCAATTAGAGACGAAGAAGAAAACAAACGTTTGCTTTAAGGTGACATCTGCTTGTAATGGTGCTTGTAGTCCGCTTTAATGGCGTCACTGCAATGGGACTATAAATATATATATATATATAACTTCACATCTATGGTCATGTCAGTGGGACTATATATATATATATATAACATCTATGGTCGTGTCAATGGATCTTTAGAAGAGTTTTGTTTCTTCAAGACCAGAGAGTATTTATGAAATCATAGGAGTGTGTGTTGTTTTCGGGAAAAAACAAACAAACACATCTTGTTGTTGAGGTGACAGTGTGTTGTTGTGATTTACAAAAAATAAATATCTAAACCGATCTTGAAGAAGCTTTGAACTGACGGTTACCCCAACGTACAAAAGTGTCTTCTCTCTTAGTGTCAAAAAACAAGCAATACAAAAGTGTCAGATTCACATTGGAATGAAACTTCATGAACCACATGGTGAATATCACAGTAGAGCAGGATCATGTCTATATTATGAACCACATGGTAGGGTGAATATCACAGTAGAGCAGGATCATGTCTATAATATGAACCACATGGTAGGGTGAATATCACAGTAGAGCAGGATCATGTCTATAATATGAACCACATGGTAGGGTGAATATCACAGTAGAGCAGGATCATGTCTATAATATGAACCACATGGTAGGGTGAATATCACAGTAGAGCAGGATCATGTCTATAATATGAACCACATGGTAGGGTGAATATCACAGTAGAGCAGGATCATGTCTATAATATGAACCACATGGTAGGGTGAATATCACAGTAGAGCAGGATCATGTCTATAATATGAACCACATGGTAGGGTGAATATCACAGTAGAGCAGGATCATGTCTATAATATGAACCACATGGTAGGGTGAATATCACAGTAGAGCAGGATCATGTCTATAATATGAACCACATGGTAGGGTGAATATCACAGTAGAGCAGGATCATGTCTATAATATGAACCACATGGTAGGGTGAATATCACAGTAGAGCAGGATCATGTCTATAATATGAACCACATGGTAGGGTGAATATCACAGTAGAGCAGGATCATGTCTATAATATGAACCACATGGTAGGGTGAATATCACAGTAGAGCAGGATCATGTCTATATTATGAACCACATGGTAGGGTGAATATCACAGTAGAGCAGGATCATGTCTATATTATGAACCACATGGTAGGGTGAATATCACAGTAGAGCAGGATCATGTCTATAATATGAACCACATGGTAGGGTGAATATCACAGTAGAGCAGGATCACAGAGAAGTCCAACATGTCTATAATATGAACCACATGGTAGGGTGAATATCACAGTAGAGCAGGATCACAGAGAAGTCCAACATGTCTATAATATGAACCACATGGTAGGGTGAATATCACAGTAGAGCAGGATCATGTCTATAATATGAACCACATGGTAGGGTGAATATCACAGTAGAGCAGGATCATGTCTATAATATGAACCACATGGTAGGGTGAATATCACAGTAGAGCAGGATCATGTCTATATTATGAACCACATGGTAGGGTGAATATCACAGTAGAGCAGGATCATGTCTATATTATGAACCACATGGTAGGGTGAATATCACAGTAGAGCAGGATCATGTCTATAATATGAACCACATGGTAGGGTGAATATCACAGTAGAGCAGGATCACAGAGAAGTCCAACATGTCTATAATATGAACCACATGGTAGGGTGAATATCACAGTAGAGCAGGATCACAGAGAAGTCCAACATGTCTATAATATGAACCACATGGTAGGGTGAATATCACAGTAGAGCAGGATCATGTCTATAATATGAACCACATGGTAGGGTGAATATCACAGTAGAGCAGGATCATGTCTATAATATGAACCACATGGTAGGGTGAATATCACAGTAGAGCAGGATCATGTCTATATTATGAACCACATCGTAGGGTGAATATCACAGTAGAGCAGGATCATGTCTATAATATGAACCACATGGTAGGGTGAATATCACAGTAGAGCAGGATCATGTCTATAATATGAACCACATGGTAGGGTGAATATCACAGTAGAGCAGGATCATGTCTATAGTATGAACCACATGGTAGGGTGAATATCACAGTAGAGCAGGATCATAGAGAAGTCCAACATGTCTATAATATGAACCACATGGTAGGGTGAATATCACAGTAGAGCAGGATCATGTCTATAATATGAACCACATGGTAGGGTGAATATCACAGTAGAGCAGGATCATGTCTATAATGTGAACCACATGGTAGGGTGAATATCACAGTAGAGCAGGATCATGTCTATAATATGAACCACATGGTAGGGTGAATATCACAGTAGAGCAGGATCATGTCTATAATATGAACCACATGGTAGGGTGAATATCACAGTAGAGCAGGATCATGTCTATAATATGAACCACATGGTAGGGTGAATATCACAGTAGAGCAGGATCATGTCTATAATATGAACCACATGGTAGGGTGAATATCACAGTAGAGCAGGATCATGTCTATAATATGAACCACATGGTAGGGTAAATATCACAGTAGAGCAGGATCATGTCTATAATATGAACCACATGGTAGGGTGAATATCACAGTAGAGCAGGATCATGTCTATAATATGAACCACATGGTAGGGTGAATATCACAGTAGAGCAGGATCATATCTATAATATGAACCACATGGTAGGGTGAATATCACAGTAGAGCAGGATCATGTCTATAATATGAACCACATGGTAGGGTGAATATCACAGTAGAGCAGGATCATGTCTATATTATGAACCACATGGTAGGGTGAATATCACAGTAGAGCAGGATCATGTCTATAATATGAACCACATGGTAGGGTGAATATCACAGTAGAGCAGGATCATGTCTATAATATGAACCACATGGTAGGGTGAATATCACAGTAGAGCAGGATCATGTCTATAATATGAACCACATGGTAGGGTGAATATCACAGTAGAGCAGGATCATGTCTATAATATGAACCACATGGTAGGGTGAATATCACAGTAGAGCAGGATAATGTCTATAATATGAACCACATGGTAGGGTGAATATCACAGTAGAGCAGGATCATGTCTATAATATGAACCACATGGTAGGGTGAATATCACAGTAGAGCAGGATCATGTCTATAATATGAACCACATGGTAGGGTGAATATCACAGTAGAGCAGGATCACAGAGAAGTCCAACATGTCTATAATATGAACCACATGGTAGGGTGAATATCACAGTAGAGCAGGATCATGTCTATAATATGAACCACATGGTAGGGTGAATATCACAGTAGAGCAGGATCATGTCTATAATATGAACCACATGGTAGGGTGAATATCACAGTAGAGCAGGATCATATCTATAATATGAACCACATGGTAGGGTGAATATCACAGTAGAGCAGGATCATGTCTATAATATGAACCACATGGTAGGGTGAATATCACAGTAGAGCAGGATCATGTCTATAATATGAACCACATGGTAGGGTGAATATCACAGTAGAGCAGGATCATGTCTATAATATGAACCACATGGTAGGGTGAATATCACAGTAGAGCAGGATCATGTCTATAATATGAACCACATGGTAGGGTGAATATCACAGTAGAGCAGGATCATGTCTATAATATGAACCACATGGTAGGGTGAATATCACAGTAGAGCAGGATCATGTCTATAATATGAACCACATGGTTGGGTGAATATCACAGTAGAGCAGGATCATGTCTATAATATGAACCACATGGTAGGGTGAATATCACAGTAGAGCAGGATCATGTCTATAATATGAACCACATGGTAGGGTGAATATCACAGTAGAGCAGGATCATGTCTATAATATGAACCACATGGTAGGGTGAATATCACAGTAGAGCAGGATCATGTCTATAATATGAACCACATGGTAGGGTGAATATCACAGTAGAGCAGGATCACAGAGAAGTCCAACATGTCTATAATATGAACCACATGGTAGGGTGAATATCACAGTAGAGCAGGATCATGTCTATAATATGAACCACATGGTAGGGTGAATATCACAGTAGAGCAGGATCATGTCTATAATATGAACCACATGGTAGGGTGAATATCACAGTAGAGCAGGATCATATCTATAATATGAACCACATGGTAGGGTGAATATCACAGTAGAGCAGGATCATGTCTATAATATGAACCACATGGTAGGGTGAATATCACAGTAGAGCAGGATCATGTCTATAATATGAACCACATGGTAGGGTGAATATCAGAGTAGAGCAGGATCATGTCTATAATATGAACCACATGGTAGGGTGAATATCACAGTAGAGCAGGATCATGTCTATAATATGAACCACATGGTAGGGTGAATATCACAGTAGAGCAGGATCATGTCTATAATATGAACCACATGGTAGGGTGAATATCACAGTAGAGCAGGATCATGTCTATAATATGAACCACATGGTAGGGTGAATATCAGAGTAGAGCAGGATCATGTCTATAATATGAACCACATGGTAGGGTGAATATCACAGTAGAGCAGGATCATGTCTCTAATATGAACCACATGGTAGGGTGAATATCACAGTAGAGCAGGATCATGTCTATAATATGAACCACATGGTAGGGTGAATATCACAGTAGAGCAGGATCATGTCTATAATATGAACCACATGGTAGGGTGAATATCACAGTAGAGCAGGATCATGTCTATAATATGAACCACATGGTAGGGTGAATATCACAGTAGAGCAGGATCATGTCTATAATATGAACCACATGGTAGGATGAATATCACAGTAGAGCAGGATCATGTCTATAATATGAACCACATGGTAGGGTGAATATCACAGTAGAGCAGGATCATGTCTATAATATGAACCACATGGTAGGGTGAATATCACAGTAGAGCAGGATCATATCGATAATATGAACCACATGGTAGGGTGAATATCACAGTAGAGCAGGATCATAGAGAAGTCCAACATGTCTATAATATGAACCACATGGTAGGGTGAATATCACAGTAGAGCAGGATCATGTCTATAATATGAACCACATGGTAGGGTGAATATCACAGTAGAGCAGGATCATGTCTATAATATGGACCACATGGTAGGGTGAATATCAGAGTAGAGCAGGATCATGTCTATAATATGAACCACATGGTAGGGTGAATATCACAGTAGAGCAGGATCATGTCTATAATATGAACCACATGGTAGGGTGAATATCACAGTAGAGCAGGATCATATCTATAATATGAACCACATGGTAGGGTGAATATCACAGTAGAGCAGGATCATGTCTATAATATGAACCACATGGTAGGGTGAATATCACAGTAGAGCAGGATCATGTCTATAATATGAACCACATGGTAGGGTGAATATCACAGTAGAGCAGGATCATGTCTATAATATGAACCACATGGTAGGGTGAATATCACAGTAGAGCAGGATCATGTCTATAATATGAACCACATGGTAGGGTGAATATCACAGTAGAGCAGGATCATGTCTATAATATGGACCACATGGTAGGATGAATATCACAGTAGAGCAGGATCATGTCTATAATATGAACCACATGGTAGGGTGAATATCACAGTAGAGCAGGATCATGTCTATAATATGAACCACATGGTAGGGTGAATATCACAGTAGAGCAGGATCATGTCTATAATATGAACCACATGGTAGGGTGAATATCACAGTAGAGCAGGATCATGTCTATAATATGAACCACATGGTAGGGTGAATATCACAGTAGAGCAGGATCATGTCTATAATATGAACCACATGGTAGAGTGAATATCACAGTAGAGCAGGATCATGTCTATAATATGAACCACATGGTAGGGTGAATATCACAGTAGAGCAGGATCATGTCTATAATATGAACCACATGGTAGGGTGAATATCACAGTAGAGCAGGATCATGTCTATAATATGAACCACATGGTAGGGTGAATATCACAGTAGAGCAGGATCATGTCTATAATATGAACCACATGGTAGGGTGAATATCACAGTAGAGCAGGATCATATCTATAATATGAACCACATGGTAGGGAGAATATCACAGTAGAGCAGGATCATGTCTATAATATGAACCACATCGTAGGGAGAATATCACAGTAGAGCAGGATCATGTCTATAATATGAACCACATGGTAGGGTGAATATCACAGTAGAGCAGGATCATGTCTATAATATGAACCACATGGTAGGGTGAATATCACAGTAGAGCAGGATCATGTCTATAATATGAACCACATGGTAGGGTGAATATCACAGTAGAGCAGGATCATGTCTATAATATGAACCACATGGTAGGGTGAATATCACAGTAGAGCAGGATCATGTCTATAATATGAACCACATGGTAGGGTGAATATCACAGTAGAGCAGGATCATGTCTATAATATGAACCACATGGTAGGGTGAATATCACAGTAGAGCAGGATCATGTCTATAATATGAACCACATGGCAGGGTGAATATCACAGTAGAGCAGGATCATGTCTATAATATGAACCACATGGTAGGGAGAATATCACAGTAGAGCAGGATCATGTCTATAATATGAACCACATGGTAGGGTGAATATCACAGTAGAGCAGGATCATGTCTATAATATGAACCACATGGTAGGGTGAATATCACAGTAGAGCAGGATCATGTCTATAATATGAACCACATGGTAGGGTGAATATCACAGTAGAGCAGGATCATGTCTATAATATGAACCACATGGTAGGGTGAATATCACAGTAGAGCAGGATCATGTCTATAATATGAACCACATGGTAGGGTGAATATCACAGTAGAGCAGGATCATGTCTATAATATGAACCACATGGTAGGGTGAATATCACAGTAGAGCAGGATCATGTCTATAATATGAACCACATGGTAGGGTGAATATCACAGTAGAGCAGGATCATATCTATAATATGAACCACATGGTAGGGTGAATATCACAGTAGAGCAGGATCATGTCTATAATGTGAACCACATGGTAGGGTGAATATCACAGTAGAGCAGGATCATGTCTATAATATGAACCACATGGTAGGGTGAATATCACAGTAGAGCAGGATCATAGAGAAGTCCAACATGTCTATAATATAGACTTTCAAGTAGATTTTAAGATATGCCGTTTCAGTCCACTTGTAGTTTTGAGGTAATTATTTGTACGACTCTAGAGAACGTAACAACGAGGCTTATTGGAACTGTGGCATGTGTAAATACCATGTGACCATATTTAACGATGTAGTTTAGCTAGTTAATCTAGTTAAGGATAATGAGAGCTGTTGCTTGTCGTGGTATAATAGTGAATAATGTTTTTGTCAGTTGTAGTGGCTTTTGCTTAGTCACACTACTAATATATTTTTCTTGGGCGATAACTGAGGCGTTTTTAATGCAGTTCTCCTGATCCGGGAAAATAAAAATGAAAATAAAATACAGTACCAGTCAAAAGTTGGGACACACCGACTCAAAACTCAAGAGTTTTTTCTTTATTTTTTACTATTTTCTACATTGTAGAATAATAGTGAAAACATCAAAACTATGAAATAACACATATGGAATCATGTAGGAACCAACAAAGTGTTAAACAAATAAAAATATACTTGAGATTTGAGATTCTTCAAAGTAATGCCACCTTTTTACCTTGATGACAGCTTTGCACACTCTTGGCATTCTCTCAACCAGCTTCATGAGGTAGTCACCTGGAATCAATATGTGTGCCTTGTTAAAAGTTAATTTGTAGAATTTCTTTCCTTCGTAATACGTTTGAGCCAATCAGTTGTGTTGTGACAAGGTATACGGAAGATATTTGGTAAAAGACCAAGTCCATATTATGGCAAGAACAGCTCAAATAAGCAAAGAGAAAAAACAGTCCATCATTAGTTTAAGACATGAAGGTCAGTCAATACGGAACATTTCAAGAACTTTGGAAAGTTTCTTCAAGTGCAGTCGCAAAAAAACATCAAGCGCCATGATGAAACTGGCTCTCAGGAGGTCCGCCACAGGAAAGGAAGACCCAGAGTTACCTCTGCTGCAGAGGATAGGTTCATTAGAGTTAACTGGCTCTCAGGAGGACCGCCACAGGAAAGACCCAGAGTTCCCTCTGCTGCAGAGGATAGGTTCATTAGAGTTAACTGGCTCTCAGGAGGACCGGCACAGGAAAGGAAGACCCAGAGTTACCTGGCTCTCAGGAGGACCACCACAGGAAAGGAAGACCCAGAGTTACCTGGCTCTCAGGAGGACCGCCACAGGAAAGGAAGACCCAGAGTTACCTGGCTCTCAGGAGGACCGGCACAGGAAAGGAAGACCCAGAGTTACCTGGCTCTCAGGAGGACCGGCACTGGAAAGGAAGACCCAGAGTTACCTGGCTCTCAGGAGGACCGGCACAGGAAAGGAAGACCCAGAGTTACCTGGCTCTCAGGAGGACCGGCACAGGAAAGGAAGACCCAGAGTTACCTGGCTCTCAGGAGGACCACCACAGGAAATGAAGACCCAGAGTTACATCTGCTGCAGAGGATCAGTTCATTAGAGTTAACTGGCTCTCAGAAGGACCACCACAGGAAAGGAAGACCCAGAGTTACCTCTGCTGCTGAAGATACGTTCATTAGAGTTAACTGTCTCTCATGAGGACCACCACAGGAAAGGAAGACCCAGAGTTGCCTCTGCTGCAGAGGATCAGTTCAGTAGAGTTACTGATGTTAACACTATAAATGAAAGATCCAGATCACATCAGATCAGGAGATATTCACATTATACACAGGAGGTTGACTGATGTTATCACTGTGTTGTCCTTCAAATGACGTTTCAATACCCAGAGCGCACACACACACGCACGCACGCACACACACACACACACAGACACACACACGCACAAATACGCAGTCACACACACACAGACACACACACACACACACACACACACACACACACACACACACACACACACACACACACACACACACACACACACACATACAAACTAATTCTCTGTTATGACAGAAGTGCCAATGTATGGTAACCAAGACGAATGTGGTAATGAGTCCCGGTATCATCAGCAGAGAAACAGCCTCAGAGAGAGGCCCTGTGAGCCCAAGGAGAGGGCCAGCTCCATGGTTCAATGTTAATGTGGGCTAATTTGGGCCGGCCTGCATCCCGGCCCGGCGTCGCCCACTGTTCCATTGCTGATTCTAGGTTAAACAGTCAGAGTCTGTTGTTGGAAAAGGATTATATTTACATTCATCCTACCAACGACTCGTATGTTTTTATTTGGCCTTTTTTTCTCTAAAGGTTATTCTTTAATTTGTTGTAAAGAAGAAGTTTGGGTTTACAGTTCAAGACCAAGGTTACCAATAACACTTCCTGTTTAGCATATTTGTGTTCAAACACCGGTTGTTCGTGTGCCTTGAATATAGAGACAAAAATGGCAGACGAAACACAACGCATCATGTTATTGAGTCTAATTGGCAACGGGCCATCACATTTCCCTTCAGTTCCACAGCAGCCAACCACAAACAACATATCATTATGTAGAGTAGATACACTGTTCTACCTGAGCATATCACTGTATGAAGTAGCTACACCATTCAACATCAGCATATCATTATGTAAAGACGCTAACCCGTTCCCCCTTAGCACATCATTATGTAAAGACGCTAACCCGTTCCCCCTTAGCACATCATTATGTAAAGACGCTAACCCGTTCTCCCTTAGCATATCATTATGTAAAGACGCTAACCCGTTCTCCCTTAGCATATCATTATGCAAAGACGCTAACCCGTTCCCCCTTAGCATATCATTATGTAAAGACGCTAACCCGTTCTACCTTAGCATATCATTATGTAAAGACGCTAACCCATTCCCCCTTAGCATATCATGATGTAAAGACGCTAACCCATTCTCCCTTAGCATATCATTATGTAAAGACGCTAACCCGTTCTCCCTTAGCATATCATGATGTAAAGACGCTAACTTGTTCTCCCTTAGCATATAATTATGTAAACATGCTAACCCGTTCTCCCTTAGCATATCATTATGCAAAGTAGCTACACCAATCAGTATGTTAGCAAGGCCTCCTCCCACCTGCAATTCCACTCCAGGGCAGCATCCGAAATGGCACTCTATAGGGCCCTGGTCTAAAGTAGTGCACTACATAGGGAATAGGGTTCTATAGGGTCCTGGTCTAAAGTAGTGCACTATATATAGGGAAAAGGGAGCCATTTGGGAGGTAAACTAGGTAATTGATTGCATCAGATGTTATCCATTCAAAACCATTCAGTAGTAGTACTCATGTAGAATCCCCAACACACATCCCTCTATCCTTCTCTCTCTTATCCCTCTATCCTTCTCTCTCATCCCTCTATCCTTCTCTCTCTCATCCCTCTATCCTTCTCTCTATTATCCCTCTATCCTTCTCTCTCTTATCCCTCTATCCTTCTCTCTCTTATCCCTCTATCCTTCTCTCTCTCATCCCTCTATCCTTCTCTCTCTCATCCCTCTATCCTTCTCTCTCTCATCCCTCTATCCTTCTCTCTCTCATCCCTCTATCCTTCTCTCTCTTATCCCTCGAAAACCACCAGCTCCGGCTTAACCGCGACAACGGTATTTAGCATCGTTTTGCCCCGAATCAAATTTGAATTGTTCAATAAGGAGTCAAACATCTTGAGAAAATAAGCAACACACACACCATGAAATTGGCCTGTCACAGAAAGACAGAGAGAGAGAGAGAGGAGAGGAGAGGAGGAGAGAGAGAGAGGAGAGGAGAGGAGAGGAGGAGAGGGAGAGAGAGAGAGAGGAGAGGAGGAGAGGGAGAGAGAGAGAGAGAGAGAGAGAGAGAGAGAGGAGAGGAGGAGAGGGAGAGAGAGGAGAGGAGAGGAGGAGAGAGAGGAGAGGAGAGGAGGAGAGGGAGAGAGAGAGAGATGAGAGGAGGAGAGGGAGAGAGAGAGAGAGAGAGAGAGAGAGGAGAGGAGGAGAGGGAGAGAGAGAGAGAGAGAGAGGAGAGGAGGAGAGGGAGAGAAGCTGCAGGTATACATACTGATGTTCATTAGACCTGCTTGTTTTATTTCACTGTGTTGTGCAGAGAGTAGTCTGTTCTGAGTAGTCCTGCTCTGAGTAGTCTGTTCTGAGTAGTCTGTTCTGAGTAGTCCTGCTCTGAGTAGTCTGTTCTGAGTAGTCTGCTCTGAGTAGTCTGTTCTGAGTAGTCCTGCTCTGAGTAGTCTGCTCTGAGTAGTCTGTTCTGAGTAGTCTGTTCTGAGTAGTCCTGCTCTGAGTAGTCTGTTCTGAGTAGTCTGCTCTGAGTAGTCTGTTATGAGTAGTCCTGCTCTGAGTAGTCTGCTCTGAGTAGTCTGTTCTGAGTAGTCTGTTCTGAGTAGTCCTGCTCTGAGTAGTCTGTTCTGAGTAGTCTGCTCTGAGTAGTCTGTTCTGTATAGTCCTGCTCTCTCTGAGTAGTCTGCTCTGAGTAGTCCTGCTCTGAGTAGTCCTGCTCTGAGTAGTCTGTTCTGAGTAGTCTGTTCTGAGTAGTCCTGCTCTGAGTAGTCTGCTCTGAGTAGTCTGCTCTGAGTAGTCCTCTCTGAGTAGTCTGCTCTGAGTAGTCTGTTCTGTATAGTCCTGCTCTGAGTAGTCTGTTCTGAGTAGTCTGCTCTGAGTAGTCTGTTCTGAGTAGTCTGCTCTGAGTAGTCTGCTCTGAGTAGTCTGTTCTGAGTAGTCTGCTCTGAGTAGTCTGTTCTGTATAGTCCTGCTCTGAGTAGTCTGTTCTGAGTAGTCTGCTCTGAGTAGTCCTCTCTGAGTAGTCTGCTCTGAGTAGTCTGTTCTGTATAGTCCTGCTCTGAGTAGTCTGTTCTGAGTAGTCTGCTCTGAGTAGTCCTCTCTGAGTAGTCTGCTCTGAGTAGTCTGTTCTGTATAGTCCTGCTCTGAGTAGTCTGTTCTGAGTAGTCCTCTCTGAGTAGTCTGCTCTGAGTAGTCTGTTCTGTATAGTCCTGCTCTGAGTAGTCTGCTCTGAGTAGTCCTCTCTGAGTAGTCTGCTCTGAGTAGTCTGTTCTGTATAGTCCTGCTCTGAGTAGTCTGCTCTGAGTAGTCTGCTCTGAGTAGTCCTGCTCTGAGTAGTCTGCTCTGAGTAGTCTGCTCTGAGTAGTCTGCTCTGAGTAGTCTGTTCTGTATAGTTTTGGTATTGAATGGATAACATCTGAAGTAATCAATCACCTAGTTTACCTCCCAAATGGCTCCCTATTCCCTATGTAGTGCACTACTTTAGACCAGGGCCCTATAGAACCCTATTCCCTATATATAGTGCACTACTTTAGACCAGAGACCTATAGAACCCTATTCCCTATATATAGTGCACTACTTTAGACCAGGGCCCTATAGATTTATAGTACAGACACTTTAAAACCTTGTTTCTTATACAGTAATGTTATAGATTTAAAGGACACACTTTAAAACCTTGTTTCTTATACAGTAATGTTATAGATTTAAAGGACAGACACTTTAAAACCTTGTTTCTTATACAGTAATGTTATAGATTTAAAAGACAGACACTTTAAAACCTTGTTTCTTATACAGTAATGTTATAGATTTAAAGGACAGACACTTTAAAACCTTGTTTCTTATACAGTAATGTTATAGATTTAAAAGACAGACACTTTAAAACCTTGTTTCTTATACAGTAATGTTATAGATTTAAAGGACAGACACTTTAAAACCTTGTTTCTTATACAGTAATGTTATAGATTTAAAAGACAGACACTTTAAAACCTTGTTTCTTATACAGTAATGTTATAGATTTAAAAGACAGACACTTTAAAACCTTGTTTCTTATACAGTAATGTTATAGATTTAAAAGACAGACACTTTAAAACCTTGTTTCTTATACAGTAATGTTATAGATTTATAGTACAGACACTTTAAAACCTTGTTTCTTATACAGTAATGTTATAGATTTATAGTACAGACACTTTGATGATTTACTGGACTGTCTATTTTACCATTTATGAAAATGTAATTCAATCAGTTTCTCAGGGCTCTAGTTTCTCTGGGCTATAGTTTCTCTGGGCTATAGTTTCTCTGGGCTCTAGTTTCTCTGGGCTATAGTTTCTCTGGGCTATAGTTTCTCTGGGCTATAGTTTCTCTGGGCTATAGTTTCTCTGGGCTCTAGTTTCTCTGGGCTATAGTTTCTCTGGGCTATAGTTTCTCTGGGCTATAGTTTCTCTGGGCTATAGTTTCTCTGGGCTCTAGTTTCTCTGGGCTATAGTTTCTCTGGGCTATAGTTTCTCTGGGCTCTAGTTTCTCTGGGCGATAGTTTCTCTGGGCTATAGTTTCTCTGGGCTATAGTTTCTCTGGGCTATAGTTTCTCTGGGCTCTAGTTTCTCTGGGCGATAGTTTCTCTGGGCTCTAGTTTCTCTGGGCGATAGTTTCTCTGGGCGATAGTTTCTCTGGGCTCTAGTTTCTCTGGGCGATAGTTTCTCTGGGCGATAGTTTTTCTGGGCTCTAGTTTCTCTGGGCGATAGTTTCTCTGGGCTCTAGTTTCTCTGGGCTATAGTTTCTCTGGGCTATAGTTTCTCTGGGCTCTAGTTTCTCTGGGCTCTAGTTTATCTGGGCTATAGTTTCTCTGGGCGATAGTTTCTCTGGGCTCTAGTTTCTCTGGGCTCTAGTTTCTCTGGGCGATAGTTTCTCTGGGCTATAGTTTCTCTGGGCGATAGTTTCTCTGGTCTATAGTTTATCTGGGCTATAGTTTCTCTGGGCTATAGTTTCTCTGGGCGATAGTTTCTCTAGGCTCTAGTTTCTCTGGGCTCTAGTTTCTCTGGGCTATAGTTTCTCTGGGCTATAGTTTCTCTGGGCGATAGTTTCTCTGGGCTAAAGTTTCTCTGGGCTATAGGTTATCTGGGCTGTAGTTTCTCTGGGCTATAGTTTCTCTGGGCTATAGGTTATCTGGGCTATAGTTTCTCTGGGCTCTAGTTTCTCTGGGCTATAGTTTCTCTGGGCTGTAGTTTCTCTGGGCTATAGTTTCTCTGGGCTCTAGTTTCTCTGGGCTATAGTTTCTCTGGGCTATAGTTTCTCTGGGCTCTAGTTTTTCTGGGCTATAGTTTCTCTGGGCTATAGTTTCTCTGGGCTATAGTTTCTCTGGGCTCTAGTTTCTCTGGGCTCTAGTTTCTCTGGGCTATAGTTTCTCTGGGCTGTAGTTTCTCTGGGCTATAGTTTCTCTGGGCTATAGTTTCTCTGGGCTATAGTTTCTCTGGGTTATAGTTTCTCTGGACTATAGTTTCTCTGGGCTGTAGTTTCTCTGGGCTATAGTTTCTCTGGGCTCTAGTTTCTCTGGGCTCTAGTTTCTCTGGGCTATAGTTTCTCTGGGCTATAGTTTCTCTGGGCTCTAGTTTCTCTGGGCTATAGTTTCTCTGGGCTATAGTTTCTCTGGGCTCTAGTTTCTCTGGGCTATAGTTTCTCTGGGCTATAGTTTCTCTGGGCTCTAGTTTCTCTGGGCTATAGTTTCTCTGGGCTCTAGTTTCTCTGGGCTATAGGTTCTCTGGGCTATATCTTTTCTCTGGGCTCTAGTTTCTCTGGGCTATAGTTTCTCTGGGCTCTAGTTTCTCTGGGCTATAGTTTCTCTGGGCTCTAGTTTCTCTGGGCTATAGTTTCTCTGGGCTCTAGTTTCTCTGGGCTATAGGTTCTCTGGGCTATAGTTTCTCTGGGCTATAGTTTCTCTGGGCTATAGTTTCTCTGGGCTCTAGTTTCTCTGGGCTATAGTTTCTCTGGGCTGTAGTTTCTCTGGGCTATAGTTTCTCTGGGCTATAGGTTCTCTGGGCTATAGTTTCTCTGGGCTGTAGTTTCTCTGGGCTATAGTTTCTCTGGGCTATAGTTTCTCTGGGCTATAGTTTCTCTGGGCTATAGTTTCTCTGGGCTGTAGTTTCTCTGGGCTATAGTTTCTCTGGGCTATAGTTTCTCTGGGCTGTAGGTTCTCTGGGCTATAGTTTCTCTGGGATATAGTTTCTCTGGGCTATAGTTTCTCTGGGCTGTAGTTTCTCTGGGCTATAGTTTCTCTGGGCTGTAGTTTCTATGGGCTATAGTTTCTCTGGGCTGTAGTTTCTCTGGGCTATAGTTTCTCTGGGCTATAGTTTCTCTGGGCTGTAGGTTCTCTGGGCTATAGTTTCTCTGGGATATAGTTTCTCTTGGCTGTAGTTTCTCTGGGCTGTAGTTTCTCTGGGCTATAGTTTCTCTGGGCTCTAGTTTCTCTGGGCTATAGTTTCTCTGGGCTGTAGTTTCTCTGGGCTGTAGTTTCTCTGGGCTATAGTTTCTCTAGGCTATAGTTTCTCTGGGCTATAGTTTCTCTGGGCTATAGTTTCTCTGGGCTATAGTTTCTCTTGGCTATAGTTTCTCTGGGTTATAGTTTCTCTGGGCTATAGTTTCTCTGGGCTATAGTAGTAAAGACCAAAGTCAATATTTTATCAAATATTTTATTTAAATATATTTCTGATACCTAAAGGGGTCCTAAAACTCCAAATCAAAATATCTAAATGATCTATCGTATGACCGTCTTTAAACAAGCCCATTGGTCAGTTTAGTCCCCGCCTTCACATCCTGATACCTAAAGGGGTCCTAAAACTCCAAATCAAATATCTAAATGACCTATCGTATGACCGTCTATCGTTAAACAAGCCCATTGGTCAGTTTAGTCCCCGCCTTCACATCCTATAACATTCCTTCCTTCCAATCTTCATTTCCATTTTAAATCTGCTTCTTCTTGATTGAAGAATTTCATATGAAAGACTTTCAGGACCTAAAAAAAAAAAGGCAAGGAAGGAAGGAAAAAGATTTTGAAACGTCTCCGTGGCTCTTTGAACGAAGCCTGAACAGACGAGAACAGAACACTGCTGTGGTCCAGAGGAAGATGTCTTTAAAAAATGTTTTTTTTACTTTTCCTCTGGTAAAGGCCCGAACTTTCCCCATTACAATATATAACCTTGACCAGACTGATCAGACGAAGAGATTAAAAAGACTTGCCAGACAGTAGTTTCAGTACTGTAGTAGCAGCGTTATGCCTTTCTTAAGTGCAGACTAAAAATGTCTAACTTTTAGGCTTCGACAATCTTCACACTTTGCCCCATAATTGAGGAGTCATCTCTCCTTCCGTAATGACGTCCGGGTGAGAGAAGAAGAGGACTCATTTGAAGTGAAAAGTGACCGAAAATCTATTTAACAACTGTGTTTCTAAGACCTAATAAAGACATCGGAGCTTCTCTCTCAGTCGTTTTTAATGTCAGATGTTTGCATTTACAAATGGGATGCATTTCCCCCCCCCCGTCCAAAGACCATTGAACTTTTTAGAGTTTATGATAAATGTGATATCTATTTACTGTTTAGGAAATGACAGGAAGTGACCCGTCTTCGCTAGGGTTCGTCCCCCCCCCCCCAAAAAAAACACCCTATTCCCTGTCTGGTGCACTACTTCTGAACCAAGAGCTCCAGAAGTAGTGTACTACAATAGAGAAATAGGGTACCGTTTTGTATGTATCCCTAAAGAGCACGACAGCAGTCAGTCCTTCTCCTCCTTCTCCTCCTTCTCCTCATGACACCATGATCTAATAATGTGTAGAGACTCTCCACTCAGTCTGTTGCACTAAGCTAGGCTATAGGGCACTTCCTCTAAAACAAAAGGGATAAATGGCACTCCTAAATGGCACCCTATTCCCTTTCTAGTGCACTACCTTTGACCGGGGCCCTACAGGGGAATTGTAGGGAATAGTGTGCCATTTTGTTGGGACTCCGGTCGGGGGGTTGGGGGGGGAGTCAGCGAATATTACTGGGGAGTCGTTGGCTAAGTGTCTGCAGGGGGTCAGGGAACGTCATGTGCACTCTAAATCAAATCACTTCGCTTTTCCACAAAGCAAAGGACAAGAGACAGAAAGAGGAAGAGAGGAGAAGGGTACCACAAGCACCACGTGTAGTACAACTCAGTCCATTAGGGTTAATAGACAGTAGTACTCTAGTGTAGTACAACTCAGTCCATTAGGGTTAACAGACAGTGGTACTGTAGTACAACTCAGTCCATTAGGGTTAATAGACAGTAGTACTGTAGTACAACTCAGTCCATTAGGGTTAACAGACAGTAGTACTGTAGTACAACTCAGTCCATTAGGGTTAACAGACAGTAGTACTGTAGTACAACTCAGTCCATTAGGGTTAATAGACAGTAGTACTGTAGTACAACTCAGTCCATTAGAGTTAATAGACAGTAGTACTGTGGTACAACTCAGTCCATTAGGGTTAACAGACAGTAGTACTCTAGTGTAGTACAACTCAGTCCATTAGGGTTAACAGACAGTAGTACTGTAGTACAACTCAGTCCATTAGGGTTAACAGACAGTAGTACTGTAGTGTAGTACAACTCAGTCCATTAGGGTTAACAGACAGTAGTACTGTAGTACAACTCAGTCCATTAGGGTTAATAGACAGTAGTACTGTAGTACAACTCAGTCCATTAGGGTTAATAGACAGTAGTACTGTAGTACAACTCAGTCCATTAGAGTTAACAGACAGTAGTACTGTAGTACAACTCAGTCCATTAGGGTTAATAGACAGTAGTACTGTAGTACAACTCAGTCCATTAGGGTTAACAGACAGTAGTACTGTAGTACAACTCAGTCCATTAGGGTTAACAGACAGTAGTACTGTACTGTAGTACAACTCAGTCCATTAGGGTTAATAGACAGTAGTACTGTAGTACAACTCAGTCCATTAGGGTTAATAGACAGTAGTACTGTAGTACAACTCAGTCCATTAGAGTTAATAGACAGTAGTACTGTAGTACAACTCAGTCCATTAGAGTTAACAGACAGTAGTACTGTAGTACAACTCAGTCCATTAGAGTTAATAGACAGTAGTACTGTAGTACAACTCAGTCCATTAGAGTTAACAGACAGTAGTACTGTAGTGTAGTACAACTCAGTCCATTAGAGTTAACAGACAGTAGTACTGTAGTACAACTCAGTCCATTAGGGTTAATAGACAGTAGTACTGTAGTACAACTCAGTCCATTAGGGTTAATAGACAGTAGTACTGTAGTACAACTCAGTCCATTAGAGTTAATAGACAGTAGTACTGTAGTACAACTCAGTCCATTAGAGTTAACAGACAGTAGTACTGTAGTACAACTCAGTCCATTAGAGTTAACAGACAGTAGTAATGTAGTGTAGTACAACTCAGTCCATTAGAGTTAACAGACAGTAGTACTGTAGTGTAGTACAACTCAGTCCATTAGGGTACCACAAGCACCACGTGTAGTACAACTCAGTCCATTAGGGTACCACAAGCACCACGTGTAGTACAACTCAGTCCATTAGAGTTAACAGACAGTGGTACTGTAGTGTAGTACAACTCAGTCCATTAGGGTTAACAGACAGTGGTACTGTAGTGTAGTACAACTCAGTCCACTAGGGTTAACAGACAGTAGTACTGTAGTGTAGTACAACTCAGTCCATTAGGGTTAACAGACAGTGGTACTGTAGTGTAGTACAACTCAGTCCATTAGGGTTAACAGACAGTAGTACTGTAGTACAACTCAGTCCATTAGGGTTAACAGACAGTGGTACTGTAGCTCCACTCAACCCATTACCCCGGAGAGACACTTACACAACCAACCATGTTGACCTTTAGTGGTACTGAGTTCCTCTATTTGAACGAATGTACTGAAGAAGAAGACGAAGAAGAAGACGAAGATGAAGAAGACAAAGAAGATGAAGACAAAGAAGAAGATGAAGAAGACGAAGATGAAGAAGATGAAGAAGAAGACGAAGAAGACGAAGATGACGAAGACGAAGAAGAACACGAAGAAGAAGATGAAGACGAAGAAGACGAAGAAGAAGATGAAGACCAAGAAGAAGAAGACCAAGAAGATGAAGAAGACGAAGAGTATGAAGGAGATGAAGAAGAAGATGAAGAAGAAGACGAAGAAGAAGTTGATGAAGAAGATGACGAAGGTGAAGAAGATGAAGATGAAGAAGATGAAGATGATGAAGAAGACGAAGAAGTATAATGCACACAGCCAGTCAACTATATTTGACTGATACAATGTAACTCAGTGACTCTCCAGAACTCAACCTGCTCTAAAAAGACAACGACTAATGAAATAATTAAATTGCCAGATGAAGGTCCAGGTATATCCAGACTATAAAACCTCATCATTCCTCATCTCAATTAACTGTTTGTGTCTTAAAAAACAACCTGTTTGACACCAATCTTCTACACCCGATTTAGTTTATATCCTACCTTCCAAATGGCAACCTATTCTCTATATAGTACACTACTTTAGACCAGAGCCCTATAGAACCCTATTCCCTACACAGTGCACTACTTTAGACCAGGGCCCTATAGAACCCTATTCCCTACACAGTGCACTACTTTAGACCAGGGCCCTATAGAACCCTATTCCCTATATATAGTGCACTACTTTAGACCAGAGCCCTGTAGAACCCTATTCCCTATATAGTGCACTACTTTAGACCAGAGTCCTATAGAACCCTATTCCCTATATATAGTGCACTACTATAGACCAGAGCCCTATAGAACCCTATTCCCTATATAGTGCGCTACTTTAGACCAGAGCCCTATAGAACCCTATTCCCTATATAGTGCACTACTTTAGACCAGAGCCCTATAGAACCCTATTCCCTATATAGTGCACTACTTTAGACCAGAGCCCTATAGAACCCTATTCCCTATATAGTGCACTACTTTAGACCAGAGCCCTATAGAACCCTATTCCCTATATAGTGCACTACTTTAGACCAGGGCCCTATAGAACCCTATTCCCTATATAGTGCACTACTTTAGACCAGAGCCCTATAGAACCCTATTCCCTATATAGTGCACTACTTTAGAACAGAGCCCTATAGAACCCTATTCCCTATATAGTGCGCTACTTTTGACCAGAGCCCTATAGAACCCTATTCTCTATATAGTGCACTACTTTAGACCAGAGCCCTATAGAACCCTATTCTCTATATAGTGCACTACTTTAGACCAGAGCCCTATAGAACCCTATTCTCTATATAGTGCACTACTTTAGACCAGAGCCCTATAGAACCCTATTCTCTATATAGTGCACTACTTTAGACCAAAGCCCTATAGAACCCTATTCTCTATATAGTGCACTACTTTAGACCAGAGCCCTATAGAACCCTATTCTCTATATAGTGCACTACTTTAGACCAGAGCCCTATAGAACCCTATTCTCTATATAGTGCACTACTTTAGACCAGAGCCCTATAGAACCCTATTCTCTATATAGTGCACTACTTTAGACCAGAGCCCTATAGAACCCTATTCCCTATATATAGTGCGCTACTTTAGACCAGGACCCTATAGAACCCTATTCTCTATATAGTGCACTACTTTAGACCAGAGCCCTATAGAACCCTATTCTCTATATAGTGCACTACTTTAGACCAGAGCCCTATAGAACCCTATTCCCTATATAGTGCACTACTTTAGACCAAAGCCCTATAGAACCCTATTCTCTATATAGTGCACTACTTTAGACCAGAGCCCTATAGAACCCTATTCCCTATATATAGTGCGCTACTTTAGACCAGGACCCTATAGAACCCTATTCTCTATATAGTGCACTACTTTAGACCAGAGCCCTATAGAACCCTATTCTCTATATAGTGCACTACTTTAGACCAGAGCCCTATAGAACCCTATTCCCTATATAGTGCACTACTTTAGACATTACTTTTGTCTCTCGGAGGGCAGAATGTCTGTGTCTCTCGGAGGGCAGAATGTCTGCGGCTCTCGGAGGGCAGAATGTCTGTGGCTCTCGGAGGGCAGAATGTCTGTGTATCTCGGAGGGCAGAATGTCCGTGTATCTCGGAGGGCTGAATGTCTGCTGCTCTGCGCCGTAAGGTTTCAGTCTGTGACTCTCAGCTTAATGAAATATGAACGGCATCCTGGAATTAGGCAGTAATGAAAGTGATGGTTCATTTAACATGATTACGTTACACTTCTAAATGCGGAGGACTACGGCTCCTCTGGGATGTTGTCTGTCCTATAGGCCTGTATCTGGGATGTTGTCTGTCCTGTAGGCCTGTATCTGGGATGTTGTCTGTCCTATAGGCCTGTATCTGGGATGTTGTCTGTCCTGTATGCCTGTATCTGGGATGTTGTCTGTCCTGTAGGCCTGTATCTGGGATGTTGTCTGTCCTGTAGGCCTGTATCTGGGATGTTGTCTGTCCTGTAGGCCTGTATCTGGGATGTTGTCTGTCCTATAGGGCTGTATCTGGGATGTTGTCTGTCCTGTAGGCCTGTATCTGGGATGTTGTCTGTCCTATAGGCCTGTATCTGGGATGTTGTCTGTCCTACAGGCCTGTATCTGGGATGTTGTCTGTCCTATAGGCCTGTATCTGGGATGTTGTCTGTCCTATAGGCCTTTATCTGGGATGTTGTCTGTCCTATAGGCCTGTATCTGGGATGTTGTCTGTCCTGTAGGCCTGTTTCTGGGATGTTGTCTGTCCTATAGGCCTGTATCTGGGATGTTGTCTGTCCTATAGGCCTGTATCTGGGATGTTGTCTGTCCTATAGGCCTGTATCTGGGATGTTGTCTGTCCTGTAGGCCTGTATCTGGGATGTTGTCTGTCCTGTAGGCCTGTATCTGGGATGTTGTCTGTCCTATAGGCCTGTATCTGGGATGTTGTCTGTCCTATAGGCCTGTATCTGGGATGTTGTCTGTCCTGTAGGCCTGTATCTGGGATGTTGTCTGTCCTATAGG
This sequence comes from Oncorhynchus mykiss, assembly GCF_057628025.1. Classification (NCBI taxonomy): domain Eukaryota; kingdom Metazoa; phylum Chordata; class Actinopteri; order Salmoniformes; family Salmonidae; genus Oncorhynchus; species Oncorhynchus mykiss. Next base: position 121,552 of record NC_143039.1, on the reverse strand, counting down.
CCTGTTTCTTGGATGTTGTCTGTCCTGTAGGCCTGTATCTGGGATGTTGTCTGTCCTATAGGCCTGTATCTGGGATGTTGTCTGTCCTGTAGGCCTGTTTCTTGGATGTTGTCTGTCCTACAGGCCTGTATCTGGGATGTTGTCTGTCCTATAGGCCTGTATCTGGGATGTTGTCTGTCCTATAGGCCTGTATCTGGGATGTTGTCTGTCCTATAGGCCTGTATCTGGGATGTTGTCTGTCCTATAGGCCTGTATCTGGGATGTCGTCTGTCCTGTAGGCCTGTATCTGGGATGTTGTCTGTCCTACAGGCCTGTATCTGGGATGTTGTCTGTCCTATAGGCCTGTATCTGGGATGTTGTCTGTCCTATAGGCCTGTATCTGGGATGTTGTCTGTCCTGTAGGCCTGTATCTGGGATGTTGTCTGTCCTGTAGGCCTGTATCTGGGATGTTGTCTGTCCTACAGGCCTGTATCTGGGATGTTGTCTGTCCTATAGGCCTGTATCTGGGATGTTGTCTGTCCTATAGGCCTGTATCTGGGATGTCGTCTGTCCTGTAGGCCTGTATCTGGGATGTTGTCTGTCCTATAGGCCTGTATCTGGGATGTTGTCTGTCCTACAGGCCTGTATCTGGGATGTTGTCTGTCCTACAGGCCTGTATCTGGGATGTTGTCTGTCCTATAGGCCTGTATCTGGGATGTTGTCTGTCCTGTAGGCCTGTATCTGGGATGTTGTCTGTCCTGTAGGCCTGTATCTGGGATGTTGTCTGTCCTGTAGGCCTGTATCTGGGATGTTGTCTGTCCTGTAGGCCTGTATCTGGGATGTTGTCTGTCCTGTAGGCCTGTATCTGGGATGTTGTCTGTCCTGTAGGCCTGTATCTGGGATGTTGTCTGTCCTATAGTCCTGTATCTGGGATGTTGTCTGTCCTGTAGGCCTGTATCTGGGATGTTGTCTGTCCTGTAGGGCTGTATCTGGGATGTTGTCTGTCCTATAGGGCTGTATCTGGGATGTTGTCTGTCTTGTAGGCCTGTATCTGGGATGTTGTCTGTCCTGTAGGCCTGTATCTGGGATGTTGTCTGTCCTATAGGGCTGTATCTGGGATGTTGTCTGTCCTGTAGGCCTGTATCTGGGATGTTGTCTGTCCTATAGGCCTGTATCTGGGATGTTGTCTGTCCTACAGGCCTGTATCTGGGATGTTGTCTGTCCTATAGGCCTGTATCTGGGATGTTGTCTTTCCTATAGGCCTGTATCTGGGATGTTGTCTGTCCTATAGGCCTGTATCTGGGATGTTGTCTGTCCTGTAGGCCTGTATCTGGCATGTTATCTGTCCTGTAGGCCTGTATCTGGGATGTTGTCTGTCCTATAGGCCTGTATCTGGGATGTTGTCTGTCCTGTAGGCCTGTATCTGGGATGTTGTCTGTCCTATAGGCCTGTATCTGGGATGTCGTCTGTCCTGTAGGCCTGTATCTGGGATGTTGTCTGTCCTACAGGCCTGTATCTGGGATGTTGTCTGTCCTATAGGCCTGTATCTGGGATGTTGTCTGTCCTATAGGCCTGTATCTGGGATGTTGTCTGTCCTGTAGGCCTGTATCTGGGATGTTGTCTGTCCTGTAGGCCTGTATCTGGGATGTTGTCTGTCCTACAGGCCTGTATCTGGGATGTTGTCTGTCCTATAGGCCTGTATCTGGGATGTTGTCTGTCCTATAGGCCTGTATCTGGGATGTCGTCTGTCCTGTATGCCTGTATCTGGGATGTTGTCTGTCCTATAGGCCTGTATCTGGGATGTTGTCTGTCCTACAGGCCTGTATCTGGGATGTTGTCTGTCCTATAGGCCTGTATCTGGGATGTTGTCTGTCCTGTAGGCCTGTATCTGGGATGTTGTCTGTCCTGTAGGCCTGTATCTGGGATGTTGTCTGTCCTGTAGGCCTGTATCTGGGATGTTGTCTGTCCTGTAGGCCTGTATCTGGGATGTTGTCTGTCCTGTAGGCCTGTATCTGGGATGTTGTCTGTCCTGTAGGCCTGTATCTGGGATGTTGTCTGTCCTATAGGCCTGTATCTGGGATGTTGTCTGTCCTGTAGGCCTGTATCTGGGATGTTGTCTGTCCTGTAGGGCTGTATCTGGGATGTTGTCTGTCCTATAGGGCTGTATCTGGGATGTTGTCTGTCTTGTAGGCCTGTATCTGGGATGTTGTCTGTCCTGTAGGGCTGTATCTGGGATGTTGTCTGTCCTATAGGGCTGTATCTGGGATGTTGTCTGTCCTATAGGCCTGTATCTGGGATGTTGTCTGTCCTATAGGGCTGTATCTGGGATGTTGTCTGTCCTGTAGGCCTGTATCTGGGATGTTGTCTGTCCTATAGGCCTGTATCTGGGATGTTGTCTGTCCTATAGGCCTGTATCTGGGATGTTGTCTGTCCAATAGGCCTGTATCTGGGATGTTGTCTGTCCTGTAGGCCTGTATCTGGGATGTTGTCTGTCCTGTAGGCCTGTATCTGGGATGTTGTCTGTCCTGTAGGCCTGTATCTGGGATGTTGTCTGTCCTGTAGGCCTGTATCTGGGATGTTGTCTGTCCTATAGGGCTGTATCTGGGATGTTGTCTGTCCTGTAGGCCTGTATCTGGGATGTTGTCTCTCCTATAGGCCTGTATCTGGGATGTTGTCTGTCCTACAGGCCTGTATCTGGGATGTTGTCTGTCCTATAGGCCTGTATCTGGGATGTTGTCTTTCCTATAGGCCTGTATCTGGGATGTTGTCTGTCCTATAGGCCTGTATCTGGGATGTTGTCTGTCCTGTAGGCCTGTATCTGGCATGTTATCTGTCCTGTAGGCCTGTATCTGGGATGTTGTCTGTCCTATAGGCCTGTATCTGGGATGTTGTCTGTCCTGTAGGCCTGTATCTGGGATGTCGTCTGTCCTGTAGGCCTGTATCTGGGATGTTGTCTGTCCTATAGGCCTGTATCTGGGATGTTGTCTGTCCTGTAGGCCTGTATCTGGGATGTTGTCTGTCCTATAGGCCTGTATCTGGGATGTTGTCTGTCCTGTAGGCCTGTATCTGGGATGTTGTCTGTCCTATAGGCCTGTATCTGGGATGTTGTCTGTCCTATAGGCCTGTATCTGGGATGTTGTCTGTCCTGTAGGCCTGTATCTGGGATGTTGTCTGTCCTATAGGCCTGTATCTGGGATGTTGTCTGTCCTATAGGCCTGAATCTGGGATGTTGTCTGTCCTGTAGGCCTGTATCTGGGATGTTGTCTGTCCTATAGGGCTGTATCTGGGATGTTGTCTGTCCTGTAGGCCTGTATCTGGGATGTTGTCTGTCCTATAGGCCTGTATCTGGGATGTTGTCTGTCCTACAGGCCTGTATCTGGGATGTTGTCTGTCCTATAGGCCTGTTTCTTGGATGTTGTCTGTCCTATAGGCCTGTATCTGGGATGTTGTCTGTCCTATAGGCCTGTTTCTTGGATGTTGTCTGTCCTACAGGCCTGTATCTGGGATGTTGTCTGTCCTATAGGCCTGTATCTGGGATGTTGTCTGTCCTATAGGCCTGTATCTGGGATGTTGTCTGTCCTATAGGCCTGTATCTGGGATGTTGTCTGATGTAGGCCTGTATCTGGGATGTTGTCTGTCCTGTAGGCCTGTATCTGGGATGTTGTCTGTCCTATAGGCCTGTATCTGGGATGTTGTCTGTCCTATAGGCCTGTATCTGGGATGTTGTCTGTCCTGTAGGCCTGTATCTGGGATGTTGTCTGTCCTATAGGCCTGTTTCTTGGATGTTGTCTGTCCTGTAGGCCTGTATCTGGGATGTTGTCTGTCCTATAGGCCTGTATCTGGGATGTTGTCTGTCCTGTAGAACTGTTTCTTGGATGTTGTCTGTCCTACAGGCCTGTATCTGGGATGTTGTCTGTCCTATAGGCCTGTATCTGGGATGTTGTCTGTCCTATAGGCCTGTATCTGGGATGTTGTCTGTCCTATAGGCCTGTTTCTTGGATGTTGTCTGTCCTACAGGCCTGTATCTGGGATGTTGTCTGTCCTATAGGCCTGTATCTGGGATGTTGTCTGTCCTATAGGCCTGTATCTGGGATGTTGTCTGTCCTGTAGGCCTGTTTCTTGGATGTTGTCTGTCCTATAGGCCTGTTTCTTGGATGTTGTCTGTCCTATAGGCCTGTTTCTTGGATGTTGTCTGTCCTACAGGCCTGTATCTGGGATGTTGTCTGTCCTATAGGCCTGTATCTGGGATGTTGTCTGTCCTATAGGCCTGTATCTGGGATGTTGTCTGTCCTATAGGCCTGTATCTGGGATGTTGTCTGTCCTATAGGCCTGTATCTGGGATGTTGTCTGTCCTGTAGGCCTGTATCTGGGATGTTGTCTGTCCTGTAGGCCTGTATCTGGGATGTTGTCTGTCCTATAGGCCTGTATCTGGGATGTTGTCTGTCCTATAGGCCTGTATCTGGGATGTTGTCTGTCCTGTAGGCCTGTATCTGGGATGTTGTCTGTCCTGTAGGCCTGTATCTGGGATGTTGTCTGTCCTGTAGGCCTGTATCTGGGATGTTGTCTGTCCTATAGGCCTGTATCTGGGATGTTGTCTGTCCTATAGGCCTGTATCTGGGATGTTGTCTGTCCTATAGGCCTGTATCTGGGATGTTGTCTGTCCTATAGGCCTGTATCTGGGATGTTGTCTGTCCTATAGGCCTGTATCTGGGATGTTGTCTGTCCTATAGGCCTGTATCTGGGATGTTGTCTGTCCTGTAGGCCTGTATCTGGGATGTTGTCTGTCCTGTAGGCCTGTATCTGGGATGTTGTCTGTCCTGTAGGCCTGTATCTGGGATGTTGTCTGTCCTATAGGCCTGTATCTGGGATGTTGTCTGTCCTCTAGGCCTGTATCTGGGATGTTGTCTGTCCTCTAGGCCTGTATCTGGGATGTTGTCTGTCCTATAGGCCTGTATCTGGGATGTTGTCTGTCCTATAGGCCTGTATCTGGGATGTTGTCTGTCCTATAGGCCTGTATCTGGGATGTTGTCTGTCCTATAGGCCTGTATCTGGGATGTTGTCTGTCCTATAGGCCTGTATCTGGGATGTTGTCTGTCCTGTAGGCCTGTATCTGGGATGTTGTCTGTCCTATAGGCCTGTATCTGGGATGTTGTCTGTCCTATAGGCCTGTATCTGGGATGTTGTCTGTCCTGTAGGCCTGTATCTGGGATGTTGTCTGTCCTATAGGCCTGTATCTGGGATGTTGTCTGTCCTATAGGCCTGAATCTGGGATGTTGTCTGTCCTGTAGGCCTGTATCTGGGATGTTGTCTGTCCTATAGGGCTGTATCTGGGATGTTGTCTGTCCTGTAGGCCTGTATCTGGGATGTTGTCTGTCCTATAGGCCTGTATCTGGGATGTTGTCTGTCCTACAGGCCTGTATCTGGGATGTTGTCTGTCCTATAGGCCTGTTTCTTGGATGTTGTCTGTCCTATAGGCCTGTATCTGGGATGTTGTCTGTCCTATAGGCCTGTTTCTTGGATGTTGTCTGTCCTACAGGCCTGTATCTGGGATGTTGTCTGTCCTATAGGCCTGTATCTGGGATGTTGTCTGTCCTATAGGCCTGTATCTGGGATGTTGTCTGTCCTATAGGCCTGTATCTGGGATGTTGTCTGTCCTGTAGGCCTGTATCTGGGATGTTGTCTGTCCTGTAGGCCTGTATCTGGGATGTTGTCTGTCCTATAGGCCTGTATCTGGGATGTTGTCTGTCCTATAGGCCTGTATCTGGGATGTTGTCTGTCCTGTAGGCCTGTATCTGGGATGTTGTCTGTCCTATAGGCCTGTTTCTTGGATGTTGTCTGTCCTGTAGGCCTGTATCTGGGATGTTGTCTGTCCTATAGGCCTGTATCTGGGATGTTGTCTGTCCTGTAGAACTGTTTCTTGGATGTTGTCTGTCCTACAGGCCTGTATCTGGGATGTTGTCTGTCCTGTAGGCCTGTATCTGGGATGTTGTCTGTCCTGTAGGCCTGTATCTGGGATGTTGTCTGTCCTGTAGGCCTGTATCTGGGATGTTGTCTGTCCTATAGGCCTGTATCTGGGATGTTGTCTGTCCTGTAGGCCTGTATCTGGGATGTTGTCTGTCCTGTAGGCCTGTATCTGGGATGTTGTCTGTCCTGTAGGCCTGTATCTGGGATGTTGTCTGTCCTATAGGCCTGTATCTGGGATGTTGTCTGTCCTATAGGCCTGTATCTGGGATGTTGTCTGTCCTGTAGGCCTGTATCTGGGATGTTGTCTGTCCTGTAGGCCTGTATCTGGGATGTTGTCTGTCCTATAGGCCTGTATCTGGGATGTTGTCTGTCCTATAGGCCTGTATCTGGGATGTTGTCTGTCCTGTAGGCCTGTATCTGGGATGTTGTCTGTCCTGTAGGCCTGTATCTGGGATGTTGTCTGTCCTGTAGGCCTGTATCTGGGATGTTGTCTGTCCTGTAGGCCTGTATCTGGGATGTTGTCTGTCCTATAGGCCTGTATCTGGGATGTTGTCTGTCCTGTAGGCCTGTATCTGGGATGTTGTCTGTCCTGTAGGCCTGTATCTGGGATGTTGTCTGTCCTGTAGGCCTGTATCTGGGATGTTGTCTGTCCTATAGGCCTGTATCTGGGATGTTGTCTGTCCTATAGGCCTGTATCTGGGATGTTGTCTGTCCTATAGGCCTGTATCTGGGATGTTGTCTGTCCTATAGGCCTGTATCTGGGATGTTGTCTGTCCTATAGGCCTGTATCTGGGATGTTGTCTGTCCTATAGGCCTGTATCTGGGATGTTGTCTGTCCTGTAGGCCTGTATCTGGGATGTTGTCTGTCCTGTAGGCCTGTATCTGGGATGTTGTCTGTCCTGTAGGCCTGTATCTGGGATGTTGTCTGTCCTATAGGCCTGTATCTGGGATGTTGTCTGTCCTCTAGGCCTGTATCTGGGATGTTGTCTGTCCTCTAGGCCTGTATCTGGGATGTTGTCTGTCCTATAGGCCTGTATCTGGGATGTTGTCTGTCCTATAGGCCTGTATCTGGGATGTTGTCTGTCCTATAGGCCTGTATCTGGGATGTTGTCTGTCCTATAGGCCTGTATCTGGGATGTTGTCTGTCCTATAGGCCTGTATCTGGGATGTTGTCTGTCCTGTAGGCCTGTATCTGGGATGTTGTCTGTCCTATAGGCCTGTATCTGGGATGTTGTCTGTCCTATAGGCCTGTATCTGGGATGTTGTCTGTCCTGTAGGCCTGTATCTGGGATGTTGTCTGTCCTGTAGGCCTGTATCTGGGATGTTGTCTGTCCTGTAGGCCTGTATCTGGGATGTTGTCTGTCCTATAGGGCTGTATCTGGGATGTTGTCTGTCCTGTAGGCCTGTATCTGGGATGTTGTCTCTCCTATAGGCCTGTATCTGGGATGTTGTCTGTCCTACAGGCCTGTATCTGGGATGTTGTCTGTCCTATAGGCCTGTATCTGGGATGTTGTCTGTCCTGTAGGCCTGTATCTGGGATGTTGTCTGTCCTATAGGCCTGTATCTGGGATGTTGTCTGTCCTACAGGCCTGTATCTGGGATGTTGTCTGTCCTATAGGCCTGTTTCTTGGATGTTGTCTGTCCTATAGGCCTGTATCTGGGATGTTGTCTGTCCTATAGGCCTGTTTCTTGGATGTTGTCTGTCCTACAGGCCTGTATCTGGGATGTTGTCTGTCCTATAGGCCTGTATCTGGGATGTTGTCTGTCCTATAGGCCTGTATCTGGGATGTTGTCTGTCCTATAGGCCTGTATCTGGGATGTTGTCTGTCCTGTAGGCCTGTATCTGGGATGTTGTCTGTCCTGTAGGCCTGTATCTGGGATGTTGTCTGTCCTATAGGCCTGTATCTGGGATGTTGTCTGTCCTATAGGCCTGTATCTGGGATGTTGTCTGTCCTGTAGGCCTGTATCTGGGATGTTGTCTGTCCTATAGGCCTGTTTCTTGGATGTTGTCTGTCCTGTAGGCCTGTATCTGGGATGTTGTCTGTCCTATAGGCCTGTATCTGGGATGTTGTCTGTCCTGTAGAACTGTTTCTTGGATGTTGTCTGTCCTACAGGCCTGTATCTGGGATGTTGTCTGTCCTATAGGCCTGTATCTGGGATGTTGTCTGTCCTATAGGCCTGTATCTGGGATGTTGTCTGTCCTATAGGCCTGTTTCTTGGATGTTGTCTGTCCTACAGGCCTGTATCTGGGATGTTGTCTGTCCTATAGGCCTGTATCTGGGATGTTGTCTGTCCTATAGGCCTGTATCTGGGATGTTGTCTGTCCTGTAGGCCTGTTTCTTGGATGTTGTCTGTCCTATAGGCCTGTTTCTTGGATGTTGTCTGTCCTATAGGCCTGTTTCTTGGATGTTGTCTGTCCTACAGGCCTGTATCTGGGATGTTGTCTGTCCTATAGGCCTGTATCTGGGATGTTGTCTGTCCTATAGGCCTGTATCTGGGATGTTGTCTGTCCTATAGGCCTGTATCTGGGATGTTGTCTGTCCTATAGGCCTGTATCTGGGATGTTGTCTGTCCTGTAGGCCTGTATCTGGGATGTTGTCTGTCCTGTAGGCCTGTATCTGGGATGTTGTCTGTCCTATAGGCCTGTATCTGGGATGTTGTCTGTCCTATAGGCCTGTATCTGGGATGTTGTCTGTCCTGTAGGCCTGTATCTGGGATGTTGTCTGTCCTGTAGGCCTGTATCTGGGATGTTGTCTGTCCTGTAGGCCTGTATCTGGGATGTTGTCTGTCCTATAGGCCTGTATCTGGGATGTTGTCTGTCCTATAGGCCTGTATCTGGGATGTTGTCTGTCCTATAGGCCTGTATCTGGGATGTTGTCTGTCCTATAGGCCTGTATCTGGGATGTTGTCTGTCCTATAGGCCTGTATCTGGGATGTTGTCTGTCCTATAGGCCTGTATCTGGGATGTTGTCTGTCCTGTAGGCCTGTATCTGGGATGTTGTCTGTCCTGTAGGCCTGTATCTGGGATGTTGTCTGTCCTGTAGGCCTGTATCTGGGATGTTGTCTGTCCTATAGGCCTGTATCTGGGATGTTGTCTGTCCTCTAGGCCTGTATCTGGGATGTTGTCTGTCCTCTAGGCCTGTATCTGGGATGTTGTCTGTCCTATAGGCCTGTATCTGGGATGTTGTCTGTCCTATAGGCCTGTATCTGGGATGTTGTCTGTCCTATAGGCCTGTATCTGGGATGTTGTCTGTCCTATAGGCCTGTATCTGGGATGTTGTCTGTCCTATAGGCCTGTATCTGGGATGTTGTCTGTCCTGTAGGCCTGTATCTGGGATGTTGTCTGTCCTATAGGCCTGTATCTGGGATGTTGTCTGTCCTATAGGCCTGTATCTGGGATGTTGTCTGTCCTGTAGGCCTGTATCTGGGATGTTGTCTGTCCTGTAGGCCTGTATCTGGGATGTTGTCTGTCCTGTAGGCCTGTATCTGGGATGTTGTCTGTCCTATAGGGCTGTATCTGGGATGTTGTCTGTCCTGTAGGCCTGTATCTGGGATGTTGTCTCTCCTATAGGCCTGTATCTGGGATGTTGTCTGTCCTACAGGCCTGTATCTGGGATGTTGTCTGTCCTATAGGCCTGTATCTGGGATGTTGTCTTTCCTATAGGCCTGTATCTGGGATGTTGTCTGTCCTATAGGCCTGTATCTGGGATGTTGTCTGTCCTGTAGGCCTGTATCTGGCATGTTATCTGTCCTGTAGGCCTGTATCTGGGATGTTGTCTGTCCTATAGGCCTGTATCTGGGATGTTGTCTGTCCTATAGGCCTGAATCTGGGATGTTGTCTGTCCTGTAGGCCTGTATCTGGGATGTTGTCTGTCCTATAGGGCTGTATCTGGGATGTTGTCTGTCCTGTAGGCCTGTATCTGGGATGTTGTCTGTCCTATAGGCCTGTATCTGGGATGTTGTCTGTCCTACAGGCCTGTATCTGGGATGTTGTCTGTCCTATAGGCTTGTTTCTTGGATGTTGTCTGTCCTATAGGCCTGTATCTGGGATGTTGTCTGTCCTATAGGCCTGTTTCTTGGATGTTGTCTGTCCTACAGGCCTGTATCTGGGATGTTGTCTGTCCTATAGGCCTGTATCTGGGATGTTGTCTGTCCTATAGGCCTGTATCTGGGATGTTGTCTGTCCTATAGGCCTGTATCTGGGATGTTGTCTGTCCTGTAGGCCTGTATCTGGGATGTTGTCTGTCCTGTAGGCCTGTATCTGGGATGTTGTCTGTCCTATAGGCCTGTATCTGGGATGTTGTCTGTCCTATAGGCCTGTATCTGGGATGTTGTCTGTCCTGTAGGCCTGTATCTGGGATGTTGTCTGTCCTATAGGCCTGTTTCTTGGATGTTGTCTGTCCTGTAGGCCTGTATCTGGGATGTTGTCTGTCCTATAGGCCTGTATCTGGGATGTTGTCTGTCCTGTAGAACTGTTTCTTGGATGTTGTCTGTCCTACAGGCCTGTATCTGGGATGTTGTCTGTCCTATAGGCCTGTATCTGGGATGTTGTCTGTCCTATAGGCCTGTATCTGGGATGTTGTCTGTCCTGTAGGCCTGTTTCTTGGATGTTGTCTGTCCTATAGGCCTGTTTCTTGGATGTTGTCTGTCCTATAGGCCTGTTTCTTGGATGTTGTCTGTCCTACAGGCCTGTATCTGGGATGTTGTCTGTCCTATAGGCCTGTATCTGGGATGTTGTCTGTCCTATAGGCCTGTATCTGGGATGTTGTCTGTCCTATAGGCCTGTATCTGGGATGTTGTCTGTCCTATAGGCCTGTATCTGGGATGTTGTCTGTCCTGTAGGCCTGTATCTGGGATGTTGTCTGTCCTGTAGGCCTGTATCTGGGATGTTGTCTGTCCTATAGGCCTGTATCTGGGATGTTGTCTGTCCTATAGGCCTGTATCTGGGATGTTGTCTGTCCTGTAGGCCTGTATCTGGGATGTTGTCTGTCCTGTAGGCCTGTATCTGGGATGTTGTCTGTCCTGTAGGCCTGTATCTGGGATGTTGTCTGTCCTATAGGCCTGTATCTGGGATGTTGTCTGTCCTATAGGCCTGTATCTGGGATGTTGTCTGTCCTATAGGCCTGTATCTGGGATGTTGTCTGTCCTATAGGCCTGTATCTGGGATGTTGTCTGTCCTATAGGCCTGTATCTGGGATGTTGTCTGTCCTATAGGCCTGTATCTGGGATGTTGTCTGTCCTGTAGGCCTGTATCTGGGATGTTGTCTGTCCTGTAGGCCTGTATCTGGGATGTTGTCTGTCCTGTAGGCCTGTATCTGGGATGTTGTCTGTCCTATAGGCCTGTATCTGGGATGTTGTCTGTCCTCTAGGCCTGTATCTGGGATGTTGTCTGTCCTCTAGGCCTGTATCTGGGATGTTGTCTGTCCTATAGGCCTGTATCTGGGATGTTGTCTGTCCTATAGGCCTGTATCTGGGATGTTGTCTGTCCTATAGGCCTGTATCTGGGATGTTGTCTGTCCTATAGGCCTGTATCTGGGATGTTGTCTGTCCTATAGGCCTGTATCTGGGATGTTGTCTGTCCTGTAGGCCTGTATCTGGGATGTTGTCTGTCCTATAGGCCTGTATCTGGGATGTTGTCTGTCCTATAGGCCTGTATCTGGGATGTTGTCTGTCCTGTAGGCCTGTATCTGGGATGTTGTCTGTCCTGTAGGCCTGTATCTGGGATGTTGTCTGTCCTGTAGGCCTGTATCTGGGATGTTGTCTGTCCTATAGGGCTGTATCTGGGATGTTGTCTGTCCTGTAGGCCTGTATCTGGGATGTTGTCTCTCCTATAGGCCTGTATCTGGGATGTTGTCTGTCCTACAGGCCTGTATCTGGGATGTTGTCTGTCCTATAGGCCTGTATCTGGGATGTTGTCTTTCCTATAGGCCTGTATCTGGGATGTTGTCTGTCCTATAGGCCTGTATCTGGGATGTTGTCTGTCCTGTAGGCCTGTATCTGGCATGTTATCTGTCCTGTAGGCCTGTATCTGGGATGTTGTCTGTCCTATAGGCCTGTATCTGGGATGTTGTCTGTCCTATAGGCCTGAATCTGGGATGTTGTCTGTCCTGTAGGCCTGTATCTGGGATGTTGTCTGTCCTATAGGGCTGTATCTGGGATGTTGTCTGTCCTGTAGGCCTGTATCTGGGATGTTGTCTGTCCTATAGGCCTGTATCTGGGATGTTGTCTGTCCTACAGGCCTGTATCTGGGATGTTGTCTGTCCTATAGGCTTGTTTCTTGGATGTTGTCTGTCCTATAGGCCTGTATCTGGGATGTTGTCTGTCCTATAGGCCTGTTTCTTGGATGTTGTCTGTCCTACAGGCCTGTATCTGGGATGTTGTCTGTCCTATAGGCCTGTATCTGGGATGTTGTCTGTCCTATAGGCCTGTATCTGGGATGTTGTCTGTCCTATAGGCCTGTATCTGGGATGTTGTCTGTCCTGTAGGCCTGTATCTGGGATGTTGTCTGTCCTGTAGGCCTGTATCTGGGATGTTGTCTGTCCTATAGGCCTGTATCTGGGATGTTGTCTGTCCTATAGGCCTGTATCTGGGATGTTGTCTGTCCTGTAGGCCTGTATCTGGGATGTTGTCTGCCCTATAGGCCTGTTTCTTGGATGTTGTCTGTCCTGTAGGCCTGTATCTGGGATGTTGTCTGTCCTATAGGCCTGTATCTGGGATGTTGTCTGTCCTGTAGAACTGTTTCTTGGATGTTGTCTGTCCTACAGGCCTGTATCTGGGATGTTGTCTGTCCTATAGGCCTGTATCTGGGATGTTGTCTGTCCTATAGGCCTGTATCTGGGATGTTGTCTGTCCTATAGGCCTGTTTCTTGGATGTTGTCTGTCCTACAGGCCTGTATCTGGGATGTTGTCTGTCCTATAGGCCTGTATCTGGGATGTTGTCTGTCCTATAGGCCTGTATCTGGGATGTTGTCTGTCCTGTAGGCCTGTTTCTTGGATGTTGTCTGTCCTATAGGCCTGTTTCTTGGATGTTGTCTGTCCTATAGGCCTGTTTCTTGGATGTTGTCTGTCCTACATGCCTGTATCTGGGATGTTGTCTGTCCTATAGGCCTGTATCTGGGATGTTGTCTGTCCTATAGGCCTGTATCTGGGATGTTGTCTGTCCTATAGGCCTGTATCTGGGATGTTGTCTGTCCTATAGGCCTGTATCTGGGATGTTGTCTGTCCTGTAGGCCTGTATCTGGGATGTTGTCTGTCCTGTAGGCCTGTATCTGGGATGTTGTCTGTCCTATAGGCCTGTATCTGGGATGTTGTCTGTCCTATAGGCCTGTATCTGGGATGTTGTCTGTCCTGTAGGCCTGTATCTGGGATGTTGTCTGTCCTGTAGGCCTGTATCTGGGATGTTGTCTGTCCTGTAGGCCTGTATCTGGGATGTTGTCTGTCCTATAGGCCTGTATCTGGGATGTTGTCTGTCCTATAGGCCTGTATCTGGGATGTTGTCTGTCCTATAGGCCTGTATCTGGGATGTTGTCTGTCCTATAGGCCTGTATCTGGGATGTTGTCTGTCCTATAGGCCTGTATCTGGGATGTTGTCTGTCCTATAGGCCTGTATCTGGGATGTTGTCTGTCCTGTAGGCCTGTATCTGGGATGTTGTCTGTCCTGTAGGCCTGTATCTGGGATGTTGTCTGTCCTGTAGGCCTGTATCTGGGATGTTGTCTGTCCTATAGGCCTGTATCTGGGATGTTGTCTGTCCTATAGGCCTGTATCTGGGATGTTGTCTGTCCTCTAGGCCTGTATCTGGGATGTTGTCTGTCCTATAGGCCTGTATCTGGGATGTTGTCTGTCCTATAGGCCTGTATCTGGGATGTTGTCTGTCCTATAGGCCTGTATCTGGGATGTTGTCTGTCCTATAGGCCTGTATCTGGGATGTTGTCTGTCCTATAGGCCTGTATCTGGGATGTTGTCTGTCCTCTAGGCCTGTATCTGGGATGTTGTCTGTCCTATAGGCCTGTATCTGGGATGTTGTCTGTCCTATAGGCCTGTATCTGGGATGTTGTCTGTCCTATAGGCCTGTATCTGGGATGTTGTCTGTCCTATAGGCCTGTATCTGGGATGTTGTCTGTCCTATAGGCCTGTATCTGGGATGTTGTCTGTCCTGTAGGCCTGTATCTGGCATGTTATCTGTCCTGTAGGCCTGTATCTGGGATGTTGTCTGTCCTATAGGCCTGTATCTGGGATGTTGTCTGTCCTATAGGCCTGAATCTGGGATGTTGTCTGTCCTGTAGGCCTGTATCTGGGATGTTGTCTGTCCTATAGGGCTGTATCTGGGATGTTGTCTGTCCTGTAGGCCTGTATCTGGGATGTTGTCTGTCCTATAGGCCTGTATCTGGGATGTTGTCTGTCCTACAGGCCTGTATCTGGGATGTTGTCTGTCCTATAGGCTTGTTTCTTGGATGTTGTCTGTCCTATAGGCCTGTATCTGGGATGTTGTCTGTCCTATAGGCCTGTTTCTTGGATGTTGTCTGTCCTACAGGCCTGTATCTGGGATGTTGTCTGTCCTATAGGCCTGTATCTGGGATGTTGTCTGTCCTATAGGCCTGTATCTGGGATGTTGTCTGTCCTATAGGCCTGTATCTGGGATGTTGTCTGTCCTGTAGGCCTGTATCTGGGATGTTGTCTGTCCTGTAGGCCTGTATCTGGGATGTTGTCTGTCCTATAGGCCTGTATCTGGGATGTTGTCTGTCCTATAGGCCTGTATCTGGGATGTTGTCTGTCCTGTAGGCCTGTATCTGGGATGTTGTCTGTCCTATAGGCCTGTTTCTTGGATGTTGTCTGTCCTGTAGGCCTGTATCTGGGATGTTGTCTGTCCTATAGGCCTGTATCTGGGATGTTGTCTGTCCTGTAGAACTGTTTCTTGGATGTTGTCTGTCCTACAGGCCTGTATCTGGGATGTTGTCTGTCCTATAGGCCTGTATCTGGGATGTTGTCTGTCCTATAGGCCTGTATCTGGGATGTTGTCTGTCCTATAGGCCTGTTTCTTGGATGTTGTCTGTCCTACAGGCCTGTATCTGGGATGTTGTCTGTCCTATAGGCCTGTATCTGGGATGTTGTCTGTCCTATAGGCCTGTATCTGGGATGTTGTCTGTCCTGTAGGCCTGTTTCTTGGATGTTGTCTGTCCTATAGGCCTGTTTCTTGGATGTTGTCTGTCCTATAGGCCTGTTTCTTGGATGTTGTCTGTCCTACATGCCTGTATCTGGGATGTTGTCTGTCCTATAGGCCTGTATCTGGGATGTTGTCTGTCCTATAGGCCTGTATCTGGGATGTTGTCTGTCCTATAGGCCTGTATCTGGGATGTTGTCTGTCCTATAGGCCTGTATCTGGGATGTTGTCTGTCCTGTAGGCCTGTATCTGGGATGTTGTCTGTCCTGTAGGCCTGTATCTGGGATGTTGTCTGTCCTATAGGCCTGTATCTGGGATGTTGTCTGTCCTATAGGCCTGTATCTGGGATGTTGTCTGTCCTGTAGGCCTGTATCTGGGATGTTGTCTGTCCTGTAGGCCTGTATCTGGGATGTTGTCTGTCCTGTAGGCCTGTATCTGGGATGTTGTCTGTCCTATAGGCCTGTATCTGGGATGTTGTCTGTCCTATAGGCCTGTATCTGGGATGTTGTCTGTCCTATAGGCCTGTATCTGGGATGTTGTCTGTCCTATAGGCCTGTATCTGGGATGTTGTCTGTCCTATAGGCCTGTATCTGGGATGTTGTCTGTCCTATAGGCCTGTATCTGGGATGTTGTCTGTCCTGTAGGCCTGTATCTGGGATGTTGTCTGTCCTGTAGGCCTGTATCTGGGATGTTGTCTGTCCTGTAGGCCTGTATCTGGGATGTTGTCTGTCCTATAGGCCTGTATCTGGGATGTTGTCTGTCCTATAGGCCTGTATCTGGGATGTTGTCTGTCCTATAGGCCTGTATCTGGGATGTTGTCTGTCCTCTAGGCCTGTATCTGGGATGTTGTCTGTCCTATAGGCCTGTATCTGGGATGTTGTCTGTCCTATAGGCCTGTATCTGGGATGTTGTCTGTCCTATAGGCCTGTATCTGGGATGTTGTCTGTCCTATAGGCCTGTATCTGGGATGTTGTCTGTCCTATAGGCCTGTATCTGGGATGTTGTCTGTCCTCTAGGCCTGTATCTGGGATGTTGTCTGTCCTATAGGCCTGTATCTGGGATGTTGTCTGTCCTATAGGCCTGTATCTGGGATGTTGTCTGTCCTATAGGCCTGTATCTGGGATGTTGTCTGTCCTATAGGCCTGTATCTGGGATGTTGTCTGTCCTATAGGCCTGTATCTGGGATGTTGTCTGTCCTATAGGCCTGTATCTGGGATGTTGTCTGTCCTATAGGCCTGTATCTGGGATGTTGTCTGTCCTATAGGCCTGTATCTGGGATGTTGTCTGTCCTATAGGCCTGTATCTGGGATGTTGTCTGTCCTCTAGGCCTGTATCTGGGATGTTGTCTGTCCTATAGGCCTGTATCTGGGATGTTGTCTGTCCTATAGGCCTGTATCTGGGATGTTGTCTGTCCTATAGGCCTGTATCTGGGATGTTGTCTGTCCTATAGGCCTGTATCTGGGATGTTGTCTGTCCTATAGGCCTGTATCTGGGATGTTGTCTGTCCTGTAGGCCTGTATCTGGGATGTTGTCTGTCCTGTAGGCCTGTATCTGGGATGTTGTCTGTCCTATAGGCCTGTATCTGGGATGTTGTCTGTCCTATAGGCCTGTATCTGGGATGTTGTCTGTCCTCTAGGCCTGTATCTGGGATGTTGTCTGTCCTATAGGCCTGTATCTGGGATGTTGTCTGTCCTATAGGCCTGTATCTGGGATGTTGTCTGTCCTATAGGCCTGTATCTGGGATGTTGTCTGTCCTATAGGCCTGTATCTGGGATGTTGTCTGTCCTATAGGCCTGTATCTGGGATGTTGTCTGTCCTATAGGCCTGTATCTGGGATGTTGTCTGTCCTATAGGCCTGTATCTGGGATGTTGTCTGTCCTATAGGCCTGTATCTGGGATGTTGTCTGTCCTATAGGCCTGTATCTGGGATGTTGTCTGTCCTATAGGCCTGTATCTGGGATGTTGTCTGTCCTGTAGGCCTGTATCTGGGATGTTGTCTGTCCTATAGGCCTGTATCTGGGATGTTGTCTGTCCTATAGGCCTGTATCTGGGATGTTGTCTGTCCTATAGGCCTGTATCTGGGATGTTGTCTGTCCTGTAGGCCTGTATCTGGGATGTTGTCTGTCCTGTAGGCCTGTATCTGGGATGTTGTCTGTCCTACAGGCCTGTATCTGGGATGTTGTCTGTCCTATAGGCCTGTATCTGGGATGTTGTCTGTCCTATAGGCCTGTATCTGGGATGTTGTCTGTCCTATAGGCCTGTATCTGGGATGTTGTCTGTCCTATAGGCCTGTATCTGGGATGTTGTCTGTCCTATAGGCCTGTATCTGGGATGTTGTCTGTCCTCTAGGCCTGTATCTGGGATGTTGTCTGTCCTATAGGCCTGTATCTGGGATGTTGTCTGTCCTATAGGCCTGTATCTGGGATGTTGTCTGTCCTATAGGCCTGTATCTGGGATGTTGTCTGTCCTATAGGCCTGTATCTGGGATGTTGTCTGTCCTGTAGGCCTGTATCTGGGATGTTGTCTGTCCTGTAGGCCTGTATCTGGGATGTTGTCTGTCCTATAGGCCTGTATCTGGGATGTTGTCTGTCCTATAGGCCTGTATCTGGGATGTTGTCTGTCCTGTAGGCCTGTATCTGGGATGTTGTCTGTCCAATAGGCCTGTATCTGGGATGTTGTCTGTCCTATAGGCCTGTATCTGGGATGTTGTCTGTCCTATAGGCCTGTATCTGGGATGTTGTCTGTCCTATAGGCCTGTATCTGGGATGTTGTCTGTCCTATAGGCCTGTATCTGGGATGTTGTCTGTCCTATAGGCCTGTATCTGGGATGTTGTCTGTCCTATAGGCCTGTATCTGGGATGTTGTCTGTCCTATAGGCCTGTATCTGGGATGTTGTCTGTCCTGTAGGCCTGTATCTGGGATGTTGTCTGTCCTATAGGCCTGTATCTGGGATGTTGTCTGTCCTATAGGCCTGTATCTGGGATGTTGTCTGTCCTATAGGCCTGTATCTGGGATGTTGTCTGTCCTATAGGCCTGTATCTGGGATGTTGTCTGTCCTATAGGCCTGTATCTGGGATGTTGTCTGTCCTGTAGGCCTGTATCTGGGATGTTGTCTGTCCTATAGGCCTGTATCTGGGATGTTGTCTGTCCTATAGGCCTGTATCTGGGATGTTGTCTGTCCTATAGGCCTGTATCTGGGATGTTGTCTGTCCTATAGGGCTGTATCTGGGATGTTGTCTGTCCTATAGGCCTGTATCTGGGATGTTGTCTGTCCTATAGGCCTGTATCTGGGATGTTGTCTGTCCTATAGGCCTGTATCTGGGATGTTGTCTGTCCTATAGGCCTGTATCTGGGATGTTGTCTGTCCTATAGGCCTGTATCTGGGATGTTGTCTGTCCTATAGGCCTGTATCTGGGATGTTGTCTGTCCTGTAGGCCTGTATCTGGGATGTTGTCTGTCCTATAGGCCTGTATCTGGGATGTTGTCTGTCCTGTAGGCCTGTATCTGGGATGTTGTCTGTCCTATAGGCCTGTATCTGGGATGTTGTCTGTCCTATAGGCCTGTATCTGGGATGTTGTCTGTCCTATAGGGCTGTATCTGGGATGTTGTCTGTCCTATAGGCCTGTATCTGGGATGTTGTCTGTCCTATAGGCCTGTATCTGGGATGTTGTCTGTCCTATAGGCCTGTATCTGGGATGTTGTCTGTCCTATAGGCCTGTATCTGGGATGTTGTCTGTCCTATAGGCCTGTATCTGGGATGTTGTCTGTCCTATAGGCCTGTATCTGGGATGTTGTCTGTCCTATAGGCCTGTATCTGGGATGTTGTCTGTCCTATAGGCCTGTTTCTTGGATGTTGTCTGTCCTATAGGCCTGTATCTGGGATGTTGTCTGTCCTATAGGCCTGTATCTGGGATGTTGTCTGTCCTATAGGCCTGTATCTGGGATGTTGTCTGTCCTATAGGCCTGTATCTGGGATGTTGTCTGTCCTATAGGCCTGTTTCTTGGATGTTGTCTGTCCTATAGGCCTGTATCTGGGATGTTGTCTGTCCTGTAGGCCTGTATCTGGGATGTTGTCTGTCCTATAGGCCTGTTTCTTGGATGTTGTCTGTCCTATAGGCCTGTATCTGGGATGTTGTCTGTCCTATAGGCCTGTATCTGGGATGTTGTCTGTCCTATAGGCCTGTATCTGGGATGTTGTCTGTCCTATAGGCCTGTATCTGGGATGTTGTCTGTCCTATAGGCCTGTATCTGGGATGTTGTCTGTCCAATAGGCCTGTATCTGGGATGTTGTCTGTCCTGTAGGCCTGTATCTGGGATGTTGTCTGTCCTATAGGCCTGTTTCTTGGATGTTGTCTGTCCTATAGGCCTGTATCTGGGATGTTGTCTGTCCTATAGGCCTGTATCTGGGATGTTGTCTGTCCTATAGGCCTGTATCTGGGATGTTGTCTGTCCTATAGGCCTGTATCTGGGATGTTGTCTGTCCTATAGGCCTGTTTCTTGGATGTTGTCTGTCCTATAGGCCTGTATCTGGGATGTTGTCTGTCCTACAGGCCTGTATCTGGGATGTTGTCTGTCCTACAGGCCTGTATCTGGGATGTTGTCTGTCCTATAGGCCTGTATCTGGGATGTTGTCTGTCCTATAGGCCTGTATCTGGGATGTTGTCTGTCCTATAGGCCTGTTTCTTGGATGTTGTCTGTCCTATAGGCCTGTATCTGGGATGTTGTCTGTCCTGTAGGCCTGTATCTGGGATGTTGTCTGTCCTGTAGGCCTGTATCTGGGATGTTGTCTGTCCTATAGGCCTGTATCTGGGATGTTGTCTGTCCTATAGGCCTGTATCTGGGATGTTGTCTGTCCTATAGGGCTGTATCTGGGATGTTGTCTGTCCTGTAGGCCTGTATCTGGGATGTTGTCTGTCCTGTAGGCCTGTATCTGGGATGTTGTCTGTCCTGTAGGCCTGTATCTGGGATGTTGTCTGTCCTGTAGGCCTGTATCTGGGATGTTGTCTGTCCTATAGGCCTGTATCTGGGATGTTGTCTGTCCTATAGGCCTGTATCTGGGATGTTGTCTGTCCTGTAGGCCTGTATCTGGGATGTTGTCTGTCCTGTAGGCCTGTATCTGGGATGTTGTCTGTCCTATAGGCCTGTATCTGGGATGTTGTCTGTCCTGTAGGCCTGTATCTGGGATGTTGTCTGTCCTGTAGGCCTGTATCTGGGATGTTGTCTGTCCTATAGGCCTGTATCTGGGATGTTGTCTGTCCTATAGGCCTGTATCTGGGATGTTGTCTGTCCTGTAGGCCTGTATCTGGGATGTTGTCTGTCCTGTAGGCCTGTATCTGGGATGTTGTCTGTCCTATAGGCCTGTATCTGGGATGTTGTCTGTCCTATAGGCCTGTATCTGGGATGTTGTCTGTCCTATAGGCCTGTATCTGGGATGTTGTCTGTCCTATAGGGCTGTATCTGGGATGTTGTCTGTCCTGTAGGCCTGTATCTGGGATGTTGTCTGTCCTACAGGCCTGTTTCTTGGATGTTGTCTGTCCTACAGGCCTGTATCCCAAATGAAACCCTTTTCCCTGTATACACAAAAAAGCTTCTCAACAGTTTTTACCCCCAAGTCATAAGACTCCTGAACAGGTAATCAAATGGTTACCAGGACTATTTGCATTGTCGTCCCCCCCCCCCCCCCCCCCCCAACCCCTCTTCTATGCTGCTGCTACTCTCTGTTTATCTTATATGGATAGTCACTCTAACCATATCTACATGTACATACTACCTCAATAAGCCTGACTAGCAGGTGTCTGTATTTAGCCTCGCTACTGTATATAGCCTGTCTTTTTACTGTTGTTTTATTTCTTTACCTACACACACACACACACACACACACACACACACACACACATAGTTAGCTGTGCTAAGCTAGCTGTGTGTTCAGTGGCAGAGGGAGATCACACTTTCGCTAGCTGTATTGTGCAGAAAGTACACATTTCACAAAGTACACAACTAGAGCTTCTTCTTCTTCTTCTTCTCTTTCACTCTCTCTTACCCCCTCAATCTCCCCCTCTACCCTCCTCTATCTCTCTCTGCCTACCAGTTCCCATGATCCCTCCTCTCTCCCCCTCTCACCCCCTCTCTATCTCCCCCTCTACCCTCCTCTATCTCTCTCTCCCTACCAGTTCCCATGATCCCTCCTCTCTCCCCCTCGCACCCCCTCTCTATCTCCCCCTCTATCTATCTCTATCTCTCTCTCCCTACCAGTTCCCATGATCCCTCCTCTCTCCTCCTCTCACCCCCTCTCTATCTCCCCCTCTACCCTCCTCTATCTCTCTCTCCCTACCAGTTCCCATGATCCCTCCTCTCTCCCCCTCTCACCCCCTCTCTATCTCCCCCTCTATCTATCTCTATCTCTCTCTCCCTACCAGTTCCCATGATCCCTCCTCTCTCCTCCTCTCACCCCCTCTCTATCTCCCCCTCTACCTTCCTCTATCTCTCTCTCCCTACCAGTTCCCATGATCCCTCCTCTCTCCCCCTCTCACCCTCTCTCTATCTCCCCCTCTACCCTCCTCTATCTCTCTCTCCCTACCAGTTCCCATGATCCCTCCTCTCTCCCCCTCTCACCCTCTCTCTATCTCCCCCTCTACCCTCCTCTATCTCTCTCTCCCTACCAGTTCCCATGATCCCTCCTCTCACCCCCTCTCACCCTCTCTCTATCTCCCCCTCTACCCTCCTCTATCTCTCTCTCCCTACCAGTTCCCATGATCCCTCCTCTCTCCCCCTCTCACCCTCTCTCTATCTCCCCCTCTACCCTCCTCTATCTCTCTCTCCCTACCAGTTCCCATGATCCCTCCTCTCTCCCCCTCTCACCCCCTCTCTCTCCCCCTCTACCCTCCTCTATCTCTCTCTCCCTACCAGTTCCCATGATCCCTCCTCTCTCCCCCTCTCACCCCCTCTCTATCTCCCCCTCTACCCTCCTCTATCTCTCTCTCCCTACCAGTTCCCATGATCCCTCCTCTCACCCCCTCTCTATCTCCCCCTCTATCTATCTCTATCTCTCTCTCCCTACCAGTTCCCATGATCCCTCCTCTCACCCCCTCTCTATCTCCCCCTCTATCTATCTCTATCTCTCTCTCCCTACCAGTTCCCATGATCCCTCCTCTCACCCCCTCTCTATCTCCCCCTCTACCCTCCTCTATCTCTCTCTCCCTACCAGTTCCCATGATCCCTCCTCTCACCCCCTCTCTATCTCCCCCTCTACCCTCCTCTATCTCTCTCTCCCTACCAGTTCCCATGATCCCTCCTCTCTCCCCCTCTCACCCCCTCTCTATCTCCCCCTCTATCTATCTCTATCTCTCTCTCCCTACCAGTTCCCATGATCCCTCCTCTCACCCCCTCTCTATCTCCCCCTCTACCCTCCTCTATCTCTCTCTCCCTACCAGTTCCCATGATCCCTCCTCTCACCCCCTCTCTATCTCCCCCTCTACCCTCCTCTATCTCTCTCTCCCTACCAGTTCCCATGATCCCTCCTCTCTCCCCCTCTCACCCCCTCTCTATCTCCCCCTCTATCTATCTCTATCTCTCTCTCCCTACCAGTTCCCATGATCCCTCCTCTCTCCCCCTCTCTATCTCCCCCTCTACCCTCCTCTATCTGTCTCTCCCTGCCAGTTCCCATGATCCCTCCTCTCACCCCCTCTCTATCTCCCCCTCTATCTCTATCTCTCTCTCTCTCCCTACCAGTTCCCATGATCCCCCTGCTTGGTAATGGTGCCAGCTGCGACTAACAGATGTTTGCTCTGCTTGTAATGGTGTCTCATCCCCCGTAAGGCCGAGCCGGGGACAGGTGCAGGGGAACAGAATGAATGTGAGTGTGTTCCAAATGGTACCCTATTCCCTACGTAGTGCACTACTTTGGATGAGGGCCCATAAGGCTTGAGTCAAAAGAGTAGTGCACTACGTAGGACACAGGGTTCCGTTTGGAAGACAGACAACGATTGGAAACCCAAGAGCCAGGGAGCAGAGCTGCAATTGGAAAAATACTGACATGAAATATGCATGGAGATGTGTGGAGAAATATGTGGCCTACAGAGGACAGTAGACCAGGGTAAAGGTTAGAGGTCGTCTGGAGGTCAGTTGGTAGATGTAGACCACAGGGTAAAGGTTAGAGGTCGTCTGTAGGTCAGTTGGTAGATATAGACTACAGGGTAAAGGTTAGAGGTCGTCTGTAGTCTACTGGGTAAAGACTAGAGGTCGTCTGTAGTCTACTGGGTAAAGACTAGAGGTCGTCTGTAGTCTACTGGGTAAAGGTTTGAGGTCGTCTGTAGTCTACTGGGTAAAGGTTTGAGGTCGTCTGTAGGTCAGTTGGTAGATATAGACTACAGGGTAAAGGTTAGAGGTCGTCTGTAGGTCAGTTGGTAAATATAGACTACAGGGTAAAGGTTTGAGGTCGTCTGTAGGTCAGTTGGTAGATATAGACTACAGGGTAAAGGTTTGAGGTCGTCTGTAGGTCAGTTGGTAGATATAGACTACAGGGTAAAGGTTAGAGGTCGTCTGTAGGTCAGTTGGTAGATATAGACCACAGGGTAAAGGTTAGAGGTCGTCTGTAGGTCAGTTGGTAGATGTAGACTACAGGGTAAAGGTTAGAGGTCGTCTGTAGTCTACTGGGTAAAGACTAGAGGTCGTCTGTAGTCTACTGGGTAAAGACTAGAGGTCGTCTGTAGTCTACTGGGTAAAGGTTTGAGGTCGTCTGTAGTCTACTGGGTAAAGGTTTGAGGTCGTCTGTAGGTCAGTTGGTAGATATAGACTACAGGGTAAAGGTTAGAGGTCGTCTGTAGGTCAGATGGTAGATATAGACTACAGGGTAAAGGTTAGAGGTCGTCTGTAGGTCAGTTGGTAGATATAGACTACAGGGTAAAGGTTTGAGGTCGTCTGTAGGTCAGTTGGTAGATATAGACTACAGGGTAAAGGTTAGAGGTCGTCTGTAGGTCAGTTGGTAGATATAGACTGCAGGGTAAAGGTTTGAGGTCGTCTGTAGTCTACAGGGTAAAGGTTTGAGGTCGTCTGTAGGTCAGTTGGTAGATATAGACTACAGGGTAAAGGTTAGAGGTCGTCTGTAGGTCAGTTGGTAGATATAGACTACAGGGTAAAGGTTAGAGGTCGTCTGTAGGTCAGTTGGTAGATATAGACTACAGGGTAAAGGTTTGAGGTCGTCTGTAGGTCAGTTGGTAGATATAGACTACAGGGTAAAGGTTAGAGGTCGTCTGTAGGTCAGTTGGTAGATATAGACTAAAGGGTAAAGGTTAGAGGTCGTCTGTAGGTCAGTTGGTAAATATAGACTACAGGGTAAAGGTTAGAGGTCGTCTGTAGGTCAGTTGGTAAATATAGACTACAGAGTAAAGGTTAGAGGTCGTCTGTAGGTCAGTTGGTAGATATAGACTACAGGGTAAAGGTTAGAGGTCGTCTGTAGGTCAGTTGGTAAATATAGACTACAGGGTAAAGGTTAGAGGTCGTCTGTAGGTCAGTTGGTAGATATAGACTACAGGGTAAAGGTTAGAGGTCGTCTGTAGGTCAGTTGGTAGATATAGACTACAGGGTAAAGGTTAGAGGTCGTCTGTAGGTCAGTTGGTAGATATAGTCTACAGGGTAAAGGTTAGAGGTCGTCTGTAGGTCAGTTGGTAGATATAGACTACAGGGTAAAGGTTAGAGGTCGTCTGTAGGTCAACATATCAGACCATTTTGTGTCCTACATGGCACCCTGTTCACGTTGGGCTCTGGTCAGAATGAATGTAATATGTAGGGAACATAATGCCATTAGGAACACAGCCCTCTAACCCTCCCTGAGTTGGTGTGTCAGTCTCCTGTATCTACCAGTCCATATCTAACCCTCCCTGAGTTGGTGTGTCAGTCTCCTGTATCTACCAGTCCATATCTAACCCTCCCTGAGTTGGTATGTCAGTCTCCTGTATCTACCAGTCCACATCTAACCCTCCCTGAGTTGGTATGTCAGTCTAACCCTCCCTGAGTTGGTATGTCAGTCTCCTGTATCTACCAGTCCATATCTAACCCTCCCTGAGTTGGTATGTCAGTCTAACCCTCCCTGAGTTGGTATGTCAGTCTCCTGTATCTACCAGTCCATATCTAACCCTCCCTGAGTTGGTATGTCAGTCTAACCCTCCATTAGTTGGTATGTCAGTCTAACCCTCCCTGAGTTGGTATGTAAGTATAACCCTCCCTGAGTTGGTATGTCAGTCTCCTGTATCTACCAGTCCATATCTAACCCTCCTAGAGTTGGTATGTCAGTCTCCTGTATCTACCAGTCCATATCTAACCCTCCTAGAGTTGGTATGTCAGTCTATTGTATCTACCAGTCCATATATAACCCTCCCTGAGTTGGTATGTCAGTCTCCTGTATCTACCAGTCCATATCTAACCCTCCTAGAGTTGGTATGTCAGTCTAACCCTCCTAGAGCTGGTATGTCAGTCTCCTGTATCTACCAGTCCATATCTAACCCTCCCTGAGTTGGTATGTCAGTCTCCTGTATCTACCAGTCCATATCTAACCCTCCCTGAGTTGGTATGTCAGTCTCCTGTATCTACCAGTCCACATCTAACCCTCCTAGAGTTGGTATGTCAGTCTCCTGTATCTACCAGTCAATATCTAACCCTCCCTGAGTTGGTATGTCAGTCTCCTGTATCTACCAGTCCATATCTAACCCAACTAGAGTTGGTATGTCAGTCTCCTGTATCTACCAGTCCATATCTAACCCTCCTAGAGTTGGTATGTCAGTCTAACCCTCTCTGAGTTGGTATGTCAGTCTCCTGTATCTACCAGTCCATATCTAACCCACCTAGAGTTGGTATGTCAGTCTCCTGTATCTACCAGTCCATATCTAACCCTCCTAGAGTTGGTATGTCAGTCTAACCCTCCCTGAGTTGGTATGTCAGTCTAACCCTCCTAGAGTTGGTATGGCAGTCTAACCCTCCTAGAGTTGGTATGTCAGTCTCCTGTATCTACCAGTCCATATCTAACCCTCCCTGAGTTGGTATGTCAGTCTCCTGTATCTACCAGTCCATATCTAACCCTCCCTGAGTTGGTATGTCAGTCTCCTGTATATACCAGTCCATATCTAACCCTCCCTGAGTTGGTATGTCAGTCTCTTGTATCTACCAGTCCATATCTAACCCTCCCTGAGTTGGTATGTCAGTCTCCTGTATCTACCAGTCCATATCTAACCCTCCCTGAGTTGGTATGTCAGTCTCCTGTATCTACCAGTCCATATCAACCCTCCTAGAGTTGGTATGGCAGTCTAACCCTCCTAGAGTTGGTGAGTCAGTCTCCTGTATCTACCAGTCCATATCTAACCCTCCTAGAGTTGGTATGTCAGTCTCCTGTATCTACCAGTCCATATCTAACCCTCCTAGAGTTGGTATGTCAGTCTCCTGTATCTACCAGTCCATATCAACCCTCCTAGAGTTGGTATGGCAGTCTAACCCTCCTAGAGTTGGTGAGTCAGTCTCCTGTATCTACCAGTCCATATCTAACCCTCCTAGAGTTGGTATGTCAGTCTCCTGTATCTACCAGTCCATATCTAACCCTCCTAGTGTTGGTATGTCAGTCTCCTGTATCTACCAGTCCATATCTAACCCTCCTAGAGTTGGTATGTCAGTCTCCTGTATCTACCAGTCCATATCTAACCCTCCTAGAGTTGGTATGTCAGTCTCCTGTATCTACCAGTCCATATCTAACTCTCCCTGAGTTGGTATGTCAGTCTCTTGTATCTACCAGTCCATATCTAACCCTCCCTGAGTTGGTATGTCAGTCTCCTGTATATACCAGTCCATATCTAACCCTCCCTGAGTTGGTATGTCAGTCTCTTGTATCTACCAGTCCATATCTAACCCTCCCTGAGTTGGTATGTCAGTCTCCTGTATCTACCAGTCCATATCTAACCCTCCTAGAGTTGGTATGTCAGTCTCCTGTATCTACCAGTCCATATCAACCCTCCTAGAGTTGGTATGTCAGTCTCCTGTATCTACCAGTCCATATCTAACCCTCCCTGAGTTGGTATGTCAGTCTCCTGTATCTACCAGTCCATATCAACCCTCCTAGAGTTGGTATGTCAGTCTCCTGTATCTACCAGTCCATATCAACCCTCCTAGAGTTGGTATGTCAGTCTCCTGTGTGTTCCAGACCCCAGACTTATTTACGCATAAATGTTTGTTATTGTTGTTTACTGTCTGTCTGGACCACCTGCTGTCCATGTGTCAGTCTCCTCCTCTCTCACCAGACCAGCTCTACCACACTGCTGTACCGAAGGTGTGTGTGTGTGTGTGTGTGTGTGTGTGTGTGTGTGTGTGTGTGTGTGTGTGTGTGTGTGTGCGTGCGTGCGTGCGTGTGTGTGTGTGTGTGTGCGACCACCTGTCAGGGCCAGGCTGAAGGTGTGACAGGTAGAGGTGACTCCTGCTATGGTTCTATCTGCTGGGAAACACTACAGAAGACTGCGGGAGAACGAAGGGTCAGACACACACACACACACACACACACACACACACACACACACACACACACACACACACACACACAAACATCTAAACACACACATCTAAACACATACACACCTAGACTCACATACACACCCCTTCAGCCAAGGACACATACAACATTCCACCCACAGAACAACCATTTAACATGTTATTGAGTAAAAGACCTGTCCTGTCCCAGGTCCCCAGAACAACAGACCTGTCCTGTCCCAGGTCCCCAGAACAACAGACCTGTCCTGTCCCAGGTCCCCAGAACAACAGACAAAGACCTGTCCTGTCCCAGGTCCCCAGAACAACAGACAAAGACCTGTCCTATCCCAGGTCCCCAGAACAACAGACAAAGACCTGTCCTGTCCCAGGTCCCCAGAACAACAGACAAAGACCTGCCCTGTCCCAGGTCCCCAGAACAACAGACAAAGACCTGTCCTGTCCCAGGTCCCCAGAACAACAGACAAAGACCTGTCCTGTCCCAGGTCCCCAGAACAACAGACACAGACCTGTCCTGTTCCAGGTCCCCAGAACAACAGACAAAGACCTGTCCTGTCCCAGGTCCCCAGACCAACAGACAAAGACCTGTCCTATCCCAGGTCCCCAGAACAACAGACAAAGACCTGTCCTATCCCAGGTCCCCAGAACAACAGACAAAGACCTGTCCTATCCCAGGTCCCCAGAACAACAGACAAAGACCTGTCCTGTCCCAGGTCCCCAGAACAACAGACAAAGACCTGTCCTGTCCCAGGTCCCCAGAACAACAGACAAAGACCTGTCCTGTCCCAGGTCCCCAGACCAACAGACCTGTCCTGTCCCAGGTCCCCAGAACAACAGACAAAGACCTGTCCTATCCCAGGTCCCCAGAACAACAGACAAAGACCTGTCCTATCCCAGGTCCCCAGAACAACAGACAAAGACCTGTCCTGTCCCAGGTCCCCAGAACAACAGACAAAGACCTGTCCTGTCCCAGGTCCCCAGAACAACAGACAAAGACCTGTCCTATCCCAGGTCCCCAGAACAACAGACAAAGACCTGTCCTGTCCCAGGTCCCCAGAACAACAGACAAAGACCTGTCCTGTCCCAGGTCCCCAGACCAACAGACAAAGACCTGTCCTGTCCCAGGTCCCCAGAACAACAGACAAAGACCTGTCCTGTCCCAGGTCCCCAGACCAACAGACAAAGACCTGTCCTGTCCCAGGTCCCCAGAACAACAGACAAAGACCTGTCCTGTCCCAGGTCCCCAGAACAACAGACCTGTCCTATCCCAGGTCCCCAGAACAACAGACAAAGACCTGTCCTGTCCCAGGTCCCCAGAACAACAGACAAAGACCTGTCCTGTCCCAGGTCCCCAGAACAACAGACAAAGACCTGTCCTGTCCCAGGTCCCCAGAACAACAGACAAAGACCTGTCCTGTCCCAGGTCCCCAGAACAACAGACAAAGACCTGTCCTGTCCCAGGTCCCCAGAACAACAGACAAAGACCTGTCCTGTCCCAGGTCCCCAGAACAACAGACAAAGACCTGTCCTGTCCCAGGTCCCCAGAACAACAGACAAAGACCTGTCCTGTCCCAGGTCCCCAGAACAACAGACAAAGACCTGTCCTATCCCAGGTCCCCAGAACAACAGACAAAGACCTGTCCTGTCCCAGGTCCCCAGAACAACAGACAAAGACCTGTCCTGTCCCAGGTCCCCAGACCAACAGACCTGTCCTGCCCCAGGTCCCCAGAACAACAGACAAAGACCTGTCCTGTCCCAGGTCCCCAGAACAACAGACAAAGACCTGTCCTATCCCAGGTCCCCAGAACAACAGACAAAGACCTGTCCTGTCCCAGGTCCCCAGAACAACAGACAAAGACCTGTCCTATCCCAGGTCCCCAGAACAACAGACAAAGACCTGTCCTATCCCAGGTCCCCAGAACAACAGACAAAGACCTGTCCTGTCCCAGGTCCCCAGACCAACAGACAAAGACCTGTCCTATCCCAGGTCCCCAGAACAACAGACAAAGACCTGTCCTGTCCCAGGTCCCCAGAACAACAGACAAAGACCTGTCCTGTCCCAGGTCCCCAGAACAACAGACAAAGACCTGTCCTATCCCAGGTCCCCAGAACAACAGACAAAGACCTGTCCTATCCCAGGTCCCCAGAACAACAGACAAAGACCTGTCCTGTCCCAGGTCCCCAGAACAACAGACAAAGACCTGTCCTGTCCCAGGTCCCCAGAACAACAGACAAAGACCTGTCCTGTCCCAGGTCCCCAGAACAACAGACAAAGACCTGTCCTGTCCCAGGTCCCCAGAACAACAGACACAGACCTGTCCTGTTCCAGGTCCCCAGAACAACAGACAAAGACCTGTCCTGTCCCAGGTCCCCAGAACAACAGACAAAGACCTGTCCTGTCCCAGGTCCCCAGAACAACAGACAAAGACCTGTCCTATCCCAGGTCCCCAGAACAACAGACAAAGACCTGTCCTGTCCCAGGTCCCCAGAACAACAGACAAAGACCTGTCCTGTCCCAGGTCCCCAGACCAACAGACAAAGACCTGTCCTGTCCCAGGTCCCCAGAACAACAGACAAAGACCTGTCCTGTCCCAGGTCCCCAGACCAACAGACAAAGACCTGTCCTGTCCCAGGTCCCCAGAACAACAGACAAAGACCTGTCCTGTCCCAGGTCCCCAGAACAACAGACCTGTCCTATCCCAGGTCCCCAGAACAACAGACAAAGACCTGTCCTGTCCCAGGTCCCCAGAACAACAGACAAAGACCTGTCC
The DNA here is from genome assembly GCF_057628025.1 of Oncorhynchus mykiss. Classification (NCBI taxonomy): domain Eukaryota; kingdom Metazoa; phylum Chordata; class Actinopteri; order Salmoniformes; family Salmonidae; genus Oncorhynchus; species Oncorhynchus mykiss. Next base: position 91,164 of record NC_143039.1, on the reverse strand, counting down.
TGTCCCAGGTCCCCAGAACAACAGACAAAGACCTGTCCTGTCCCAGGTCCCCAGAACAACAGACAAAGACCTGTCCTGTCCCAGGTCCCCAGAACAACAGACAAAGACCTGTCCTGTCCCAGGTCCCCAGAACAACAGACAAAGACCTGTCCTGTCCCAGGTCCCCAGAACAACAGACAAAGACCTGTCCTGTCCCAGGTCCCCAGAACAACAGACAAAGACCTGTCCTGTCCCAGGTCCCCAGAACAACAGACAAAGACCTGTCCTATCCCAGGTCCCCAGAACAACAGACAAAGACCTGTCCTGTCCCAGGTCCCCAGAACAACAGACAAAGACCTGTCCTGTCCCAGGTCCCCAGAACAACAGACAAAGACCTGTCCTATCCCAGGTCCCCAGACCAACAGACAAAGACCTGTCCTGTCCCAGGTCCCCAGACCAACAGACAAAGACCTGTCCTGTCCCAGGTCCCCAGAACAACAGACAAAGACCTGTCCTGTCCCAGGTCCCCAGAACAACAGACACAGACCTGTCCTGTCCCAGGTCCCCAGACCAACAGACAAAGACCTGTCCTGTCCCAGGTCCCCAGAACAACAGACAAAGACCTGTCCTGTCCCAGGTCCCCAGAACAACAGACAAAGACCTGTCCTGTCCCAGGTCCCCAGAACAACAGACAAAGACCTGTCCTGTTCCAGGTCCCCAGAACAATAGACAAAGACCTGTCCTGTCCCAGGTCCCCAGAACAACAGACAAAGACCTGTCCTGTCCCAGGTCCCCAGACCAACAGACAAAGACCTGTCCTATCCCAGGTCCCCAGACCAACAGACAAAGACCTGTCCTGTCCCAGGTCCCCAGAACAACAGACAAAGACCTGTCCTGTCCCAGGTCCCCAGAACAACAGACAAAGACCTGTCCTGTTCCAGGTCCCCAGAACAACAGACAAAGACCTGTCCTGTCCCAGGTCCCCAGAACAACAGACAAAGACCTGTCCTATCCCAGGTCCCCAGAACAACAGACAAAGACCTGTCCTGTCCCAGGTCCCCAGAACAACAGACAAAGACCTGTCCTGTCCCAGGTCCCCAGAACAACAGACAAAGACCTGTCCTGTCCCAGGTCCCCAGAACAACAGACCTGTCCTATCCCAGGTCCCCAGAACAACAGACAAAGACCTGTCCTGTCCCAGGTCCCCAGAACAACAGACCTGTCCTATCCCAGGTCCCCAGAACAACAGACAAAGACCTGTCCTGTCCCAGGTCCCCAGAACAACAGACAAAGACCTGTCCTATCCCAGGTCCCCAGAACAACAGACCTGTCCTATCCCAGGTCCCCAGAACAACAGACCTGTCCTATCCCAGGTCCCCAGAACAACAGACAAAGACCTGTCCTGTCCCAGGTCCCCAGAACAACAGACCTGTCCTATCCCAGGTCCCCAGAACAACAGACAAAGACCTGTCCTGTCCCAGGTCCCCAGACCAACAGACAAAGACCTGTCCTGTCCCAGGTCCCCAGAACAACAGACAAAGACCTGTCCTATCCCAGGTCCCCAGAACAACAGACAAAGACCTGTCCTGTCCCAGGTCCCCAGAACAACAGACAAAGACCTGTCCTGTCCCAGGTCCCCAGAACAACAGACAAAGACCTGTCCTGTCCCAGGTCCCCAGAACAACAGACAAAGACCTGTCCTGTCCCAGGTCCCCAGACCAACAGACAAAGACCTGTCCTGTCCCAGGTCCCCAGAACAACAGACAAAGACCTGTCCTGTCCCAGGTCCCCAGAACAACAGACAAAGACCTGTCCTATCCCAGGTCCCCAGAACAACAGACAAAGACCTGTCCTATCCCAGGTCCCCAGAACAACAGACAAAGACCTGTCCTATCCCAGGTCCCCAGAACAACAGACAAAGACCTGTCCTATCCCAGGTCCCCAGAACAACAGACAAAGACCTGTCCTGTCCCAGGTCCCCAGAACAACAGACAAAGACCTGTCCTGTCCCAGAACAACAGACAAAGACCTGTCCTATCCCAGGTCCCCAGAACAACAGACAAAGACCTGTCCTATCCCAGGTCCCCAGAACAACAGACAAAGACCTGTCCTGTCCCAGGTCCCCAGAACAACAGACAAAGACCTGTCCTATCCCAGGTCCCCAGAACAACAGACAAAGACCTGTCCTGTCCCAGGTCCCCAGACCAACAGACAAAGACCTGTCCTATCCCAGGTCCCCAGAACAACAGACAAAGACCTGTCCTGTCCCAGGTCCCCAGAACAACAGACAAAGACCTGTCCTGTCCCAGGTCCCCAGACCAACAGACCTGTCCTATCCCAGGTCCCCAGACCAACAGACAAAGACCTGTCCTGTCCCAGGTCCCCAGAACAACAGACAAAGACCTGTCCTGTCCCAGGTCCCCAGAACAACAGACAAAGACCTGTCCTATCCCAGGTCCCCAGAACAACAGACAAAGACCTGTCCTGTCCCAGGTCCCCAGAACAACAGACAAAGACCTGTCCTATCCCAGGTCCCCAGAACAACAGACAAAGACCTGTCCTGTCCCAGGTCCCCAGAACAACAGACAAAGACCTGTCCTGTCCCAGGTCCCCAGAACAACAGACAAAGACCTGTCCTATCCCAGGTCCCCAGAACAACAGACAAAGACCTGTCCTATCCCAGGTCCCCAGAACAACAGACAAAGACCTGTCCTGTCCCAGGTCCCCAGAACAACAGACAAAGACCTGTCCTGTCCCAGGTCCCCAGAACAACAGACAAAGACCTGTCCTATCCCAGGTCCCCAGAACAACAGACAAAGACCTGTCCTGTCCCAGGTCCCCAGACCAACAGACCTGTCCTGCCCCAGGTCCCCAGAACAACAGACAAAGACCTGTCCTGTCCCAGGTCCCCAGACCAACAGACAAAGACCTGTCCTGTCCCAGGTCCCCAGAACAACAGACAAAGACCTGTCCTGTCCCAGGTCCCCAGAACAACAGACAAAGACCTGTCCTGTCCCAGGTCCCCAGAACAACAGACAAAGACCTGTCCTGTCCCAGGTCCCCAGAACAACAGACAAAGACCTGTCCTGTTCCAGGTCCCCAGACCAACAGACCTGTCCTGTCCCAGGTCCCCAGAACAACAGACCTGTCCTGCCCCAGGTCCCCAGAACAACAGACAAAGACCTGTCCTGTCCCAGGTCCCCAGAACAACAGACCTGTCCTGTCCCAGGTCCCCAGACCAACAGACCTGTCCTGCCCCAGGTCCCCAGAACAACAGACAAAGACCTGTCCTGTCCCAGGTCCCCAGAACAACAGACAAAGACCTGTCCTGTCCCAGGTCCCCAGAACAACAGACAAAGACCTGTCCTGTCCCAGGTCCCCAGACCAACAGACAAAGACCTGTCCTGCCCAGGTCCCCAGAACAACAGACAAAGACCTGTCCTGTCCCAGGTCCCCAGACCAACAGACCTGTCCTGCCCCAGGTCCCCAGAACAACAGACAAAGACCTGTCCTATCCCAGGTCCCCAGACCAACAGACAAAGACCTGTCCTATCCCAGGTCCCCAGAACAACAGACAAAGACCTGTCCTGTCCCAGGTCCCCAGAACAACAGACACAGACCTGTCCTGTTCCAGGTCCCCAGAACAACAGACAAAGACCTGTCCTGTCCCAGGTCCCCAGAACAACAGACAAAGACCTGTCCTGTCCCAGGTCCCCAGAACAACAGACAAAGACCTGTCCTATCCCAGGTCCCCAGAACAACAGACAAAGACCTGTCCTGTCCCAGGTCCCCAGAACAACAGACAAAGACCTGTCCTGTCCCAGGTCCCCAGACCAACAGACAAAGACCTGTCCTGTCCCAGGTCCCCAGAACAACAGACAAAGACCTGTCCTGTCCCAGGTCCCCAGACCAACAGACAAAGACCTGTCCTGTCCCAGGTCCCCAGAACAACAGACAAAGACCTGTCCTGTCCCAGGTCCCCAGAACAACAGACCTGTCCTATCCCAGGTCCCCAGAACAACAGACAAAGACCTGTCCTGTCCCAGGTCCCCAGAACAACAGACAAAGACCTGTCCTGTCCCAGGTCCCCAGAACAACAGACAAAGACCTGTCCTGTCCCAGGTCCCCAGAACAACAGACAAAGACCTGTCCTGTTCCAGGTCCCCAGAACAATAGACAAAGACCTGTCCTGTCCCAGGTCCCCAGAACAACAGACAAAGACCTGTCCTGTCCCAGGTCCCCAGACCAACAGACAAAGACCTGTCCTATCCCAGGTCCCCAGACCAACAGACAAAGACCTGTCCTGTCCCAGGTCCCCAGAACAACAGACAAAGACCTGTCCTGTCCCAGGTCCCCAGAACAACAGACAAAGACCTGTCCTGTTCCAGGTCCCCAGAACAACAGACAAAGACCTGTCCTGTCCCAGGTCCCCAGAACAACAGACAAAGACCTGTCCTATCCCAGGTCCCCAGAACAACAGACAAAGACCTGTCCTGTCCCAGGTCCCCAGAACAACAGACAAAGACCTGTCCTGTCCCAGGTCCCCAGAACAACAGACAAAGACCTGTCCTGTCCCAGGTCCCCAGAACAACAGACCTGTCCTATCCCAGGTCCCCAGAACAACAGACAAAGACCTGTCCTGTCCCAGGTCCCCAGAACAACAGACCTGTCCTATCCCAGGTCCCCAGAACAACAGACAAAGACCTGTCCTGTCCCAGGTCCCCAGAACAACAGACAAAGACCTGTCCTATCCCAGGTCCCCAGAACAACAGACCTGTCCTATCCCAGGTCCCCAGAACAACAGACCTGTCCTATCCCAGGTCCCCAGAACAACAGACAAAGACCTGTCCTGTCCCAGGTCCCCAGAACAACAGACCTGTCCTATCCCAGGTCCCCAGAACAACAGACAAAGACCTGTCCTGTCCCAGGTCCCCAGACCAACAGACAAAGACCTGTCCTGTCCCAGGTCCCCAGAACAACAGACAAAGACCTGTCCTATCCCAGGTCCCCAGAACAACAGACAAAGACCTGTCCTGTCCCAGGTCCCCAGAACAACAGACAAAGACCTGTCCTGTCCCAGGTCCCCAGAACAACAGACAAAGACCTGTCCTGTCCCAGGTCCCCAGAACAACAGACAAAGACCTGTCCTGTCCCAGGTCCCCAGACCAACAGACAAAGACCTGTCCTGTCCCAGGTCCCCAGAACAACAGACAAAGACCTGTCCTGTCCCAGGTCCCCAGAACAACAGACAAAGACCTGTCCTATCCCAGGTCCCCAGAACAACAGACAAAGACCTGTCCTATCCCAGGTCCCCAGAACAACAGACAAAGACCTGTCCTATCCCAGGTCCCCAGAACAACAGACAAAGACCTGTCCTATCCCAGGTCCCCAGAACAACAGACAAAGACCTGTCCTGTCCCAGGTCCCCAGAACAACAGACAAAGACCTGTCCTGTCCCAGAACAACAGACAAAGACCTGTCCTATCCCAGGTCCCCAGAACAACAGACAAAGACCTGTCCTATCCCAGGTCCCCAGAACAACAGACAAAGACCTGTCCTGTCCCAGGTCCCCAGAACAACAGACAAAGACCTGTCCTATCCCAGGTCCCCAGAACAACAGACAAAGACCTGTCCTGTCCCAGGTCCCCAGACCAACAGACAAAGACCTGTCCTATCCCAGGTCCCCAGAACAACAGACAAAGACCTGTCCTGTCCCAGGTCCCCAGAACAACAGACAAAGACCTGTCCTGTCCCAGGTCCCCAGACCAACAGACCTGTCCTATCCCAGGTCCCCAGACCAACAGACAAAGACCTGTCCTGTCCCAGGTCCCCAGAACAACAGACAAAGACCTGTCCTGTCCCAGGTCCCCAGAACAACAGACAAAGACCTGTCCTATCCCAGGTCCCCAGAACAACAGACAAAGACCTGTCCTGTCCCAGGTCCCCAGAACAACAGACAAAGACCTGTCCTATCCCAGGTCCCCAGAACAACAGACAAAGACCTGTCCTGTCCCAGGTCCCCAGAACAAAAGACAAAGACCTGTCCTGTCCCAGGTCCCCAGAACAACAGACAAAGACCTGTCCTATCCCAGGTCCCCAGAACAACAGACAAAGACCTGTCCTATCCCAGGTCCCCAGAACAACAGACAAAGACCTGTCCTGTCCCAGGTCCCCAGAACAACAGACAAAGACCTGTCCTGTCCCAGGTCCCCAGAACAACAGACAAAGACCTGTCCTATCCCAGGTCCCCAGAACAACAGACAAAGACCTGTCCTGTCCCAGGTCCCCAGACCAACAGACCTGTCCTGCCCCAGGTCCCCAGAACAACAGACAAAGACCTGTCCTATCCCAGGTCCCCAGACCAACAGACAAAGACCTGTCCTGTCCCAGGTCCCCAGAACAACAGACAAAGACCTGTCCTATCCCAGGTCCCCAGAACAACAGACAAAGACCTGTCCTGTCCCAGGTCCCCAGACCAACAGACAAAGACCTGTCCTGTCCCAGGTCCCCAGAACAACAGACAAAGACCTGTCCTATCCCAGGTCCCCAGAACAACAGACAAAGACCTGTCCTATCCCAGGTCCCCAGAACAACAGGCAAAGACCTGTCCTATCCCAGGTCCCCAGAACAACAGACACAGACCTGTCCTGTCCCAGGTCCCCAGAACAACAGACAAAGACCTGTCCTGTCCCAGGTCCCCAGAACAACAGACAAAGACCTGTCCTGTCCCAGGTCCCCAGAACAACAGACAAAGACCTGTCCTGTCCCAGGTCACCAGACCAACAGACCTGTCCTGCCCCAGGTCCCCAGAACAACAGACAAAGACCTGTCCTATCCCAGGTCCCCAGAACAACAGACAAAGACCTGTCCTGTTCCAGGTCCCCAGAACAACAGACAAAGACCTGTCCTATCCCAGGTCCCCAGAACAACAGACAAAGACCTGTCCTGTCCCAGGTCCCCAGACCAACAGACAAAGACCTGTCCTGTCCCAGGTCCCCAGACCAACAGACAAAGACCTGTCCTATCCCAGGTCCCCAGAACAACAGACAAAGACCTGTCCTGTCCCAGGTCCCCAGAACAACAGACAAAGACCTGTCCTGTCCCAGGTCCCCAGAACAACAGACAAAGACCTGTCCTGTTCCAGGTCCCCAGACCAACAGACCTGTCCTGTCCCAGGTCCCCAGAACAACAGACCTGTCCTGCCCCAGGTCCCCAGAACAACAGACAAAGACCTGTCCTGTCCCAGGTCCCCAGAACAACAGACCTGTCCTGTCCCAGGTCCCCAGACCAACAGACCTGTCCTGCCCCAGGTCCCCAGAACAACAGACAAAGACCTGTCCTGTCCCAGGTCCCCAGAACAACAGACAAAGACCTGTCCTGTCCCAGGTCCCCAGAACAACAGACAAAGACCTGTCCTGTCCCAGGTCCCCAGACCAACAGACAAAGACCTGTCCTGTCCCAGGTCCCCAGAACAACAGACAAAGACCTGTCCTGTCCCAGGTCCCCAGACCAACAGACCTGTCCTGCCCCAGGTCCCCAGAACAACAGACAAAGACCTGTCCTATCCCAGGTCCCCAGACCAACAGACAAAGACCTGTCCTATCCCAGGTCCCCAGAACAACAGACAAAGACCTGTCCTGTCCCAGGTCCCCAGAACAACAGACAAAGACCTGTCCTGTCCCAGGTCCCCAGAACAACAGACAAAGACCTGTCCTATCCCAGGTCCCCAGACCAACAGACAAAGACCTGTCCTGTCCCAGGTCCCCAGAACAACAGACAAAGACCTGTCCTGTCCCAGGTCCCCAGAACAACAGACAAAGACCTGTCCTGTTCCAGGTCCCCAGAACAACAGACAAAGACCTGTCCTGTCCCAGGTCCCCAGACCAACAGACAAAGACCTGTCCTATCCCAGGTCCCCAGAACAACAGACAAAGACCTGTCCTGTCCCAGGTCCCCAGAACAACAGACAAAGACCTGTCCTGTCCTAGGTCCCCAGAACAACAGACAAAGACCTGTCCTGTCCCAGGTCCCCAGAACAACAGACAAAGACCTGTCCTGTCCCAGGTCCCCAGAACAACAGACAAAGACCTGTCCTGTCCCAGGTCCCCAGAACAACAGACAAAGACCTGTCCTGTCCCAGGTCCCCAGAACAACAGACAAAGACCTGTCCTGTCCCAGGTCCCCAGAACAACAGACAAAGACCTGTCCTGTCCCAGGTCCCCAGAACAACAGACAAAGACCTGTCCTGTTCCAGGTCCCCCGAACAACAGACAAAGACCTGTCCTGTCCCAGGTCCCCAGAACAACAGACAAAGACCTGTCCTGTCCCAGGTCCCCAGAACAACAGACAAAGACCTGTCCTGTCCCAGGTCCCCAGAACAACAGACAAAGACCTGTCCTGTCCCAGGTCCCCAGAACAACAGACAAAGACCTGTCCTGTCCCAGGTCCCCAGAACAACAGACAAAGACCTGTCCTATCCCAGGTCCCCAGAACAACAGACAAAGACCTGTCCTGTCCCAGGTCCCCAGAACAACAGACAAAGACCTGTCCTATCCCAGGTCCCCAGAACAACAGACAAAGACCTGTCCTGTCCCAGGTCCCCAGAACAACAGACAAAGACCTGTCCTGTCCCAGGTCCCCAGACCAACAGACAAAGACCTGTCCTGTCCCAGGTCCCCAGAACAACAGACAAAGACCTGTCCTATCCCAGGTCCCCAGAACAACAGACAAAGACCTGTCCTGTCCCAGGTCCCCAGAACAACAGACAAAGACCTGTCCTGTCCCAGGTCCCCAGAACAACAGACAAAGACCTGTCCTGTCCCAGGTCCCCAGAACAACAGACAAAGACCTGTCCTGTCCCAGGTCCCCAGAACAACAGACAAAGACCTGTCCTATCCCAGGTCCCCAGAACAACAGACAAAGACCTGTCCTATCCCAGGTCCCCAGAACAACAGACAAAGACCTGTCCTATCCCAGGTCCCCAGAACAACAGACAAAGACCTGTCCTGTCCCAGGTCCCCAGACCAACAGACAAAGACCTGTCCTATCCCAGGTCCCCAGAACAACAGGCAAAGACCTTTTCTGTCCCAGGTCCCCAGAACAACAGACAAAGACCTGTCCTGTCCCAGGTCCCCAGACCAACAGACAAAGACCTGTCCTATCCCAGGTCCCCAGAACAACAGGCAAAGACCTGTCCTGTCCCAGGTCCCCAGAACAACAGACAAAGACCTGTCCTGTCCCAGAACAACAGACAAAGACCTGTCCTATCCCAGGTCCCCAGAACAACAGACAAAGACCTGTCCTATCCCAGGTCCCCAGAACAACAGGCAAAGACCTGTCCTATCCCAGGTCCCCAGAACAACAGACAAAGACCTGTCCTGTCCCAGGTCCCCAGAACAACAGACAAAGACCTGTCCTGTCCCAGGTCCCCAGAACAACAGACAAAGACCTGTCCTGTCCCAGGTCCCCAGAACAACAGACAAAGACCTGTCCTGTCCCAGGTCCCCAGAACAACAGACAAAGACCTGTCCTGTCCCAGGTCCCCAGAACAACAGACAAAGACCTGTCCTGTCCCAGGTCCCCAGAACAACAGACAAAGACCTGTCCTGTCCCAGGTCCCCAGAACAACAGACAAAGACCTGTCCTGTCCCAGGTCCCCAGAACAACAGACAAAGACCTGTCCTGTCCCAGGTCCCCAGACCAACAGACAAAGACCTGTCCTATCCCAGGTCCCCAGAACAACAGACAAAGACCTGTCCTGTCCCAGGTCCCCAGAACAACAGACAAAGACCTGTCCTATCCCAGGTCCCCAGAACAACAGACAAAGACCTGTCCTGTCCCAGGTCCCCAGAACAACAGACAAAGACCTGTCCTGTCCCAGGTCCCCAGACCAACAGACAAAGACCTGTCCTGTCCCAGGTCCCCAGAACAACAGACAAAGACCTGTCCTGTCCCAGGTCCCCAGAACAACAGACAAAGACCTGTCCTGTCCCAGGTCCCCAGAACAACAGACAAAGACCTGTCCTGTCCCAGGTCCCCAGAACAACAGACAAAGACCTGTCCTGTCCCAGGTCCCCAGAACAACAGACAAAGACCTGTCCTGTCCCAGGTCCCCAGAACAACAGACAAAGACCTGTCCTGTCCCAGGTCCCCAGAACAACAGACAAAGACCTGTCCTATCCCAGGTCCCCAGAACAACAGACAAAGACCTGTCCTGTCCCAGGTCCCCAGACCAACAGACAAAGACCTGTCCTGTCCCAGGTCCCCAGAACAACAGACAAAGACCTGTCCTGTCCCAGGTCCCCAGACCAACAGACAAAGACCTGTCCTGTCCCAGGTCCCCAGAACAACAGACAAAGACCTGTCCTGTCCCAGGTCCCCAGAACAACAGACAAAGACCTGTCCTGTCCCAGGTCCCCAGAACAACAGACAAAGACCTGTCCTGTCCCAGGTCCCCAGAACAACAGACACAGACCTGTCCTGTTCCAGGTCCCCAGAACAACAGAGAGTTAGAGGCGACCAGGTTACCTAACGGGTTCAGAGTGTTGGTCTAGTAACCTAAAGTTTTGCTCGTTCTAATCCTCGAGCCGACAAGGAGAGAAATCTGTCGATGTTCCCATGAGAAAGGCACTTAACCCTGATTGTTCCTGTTATGTAGCTCTAGATAACAACATCTGCTACATGACTACAATGCCCACGTACATATAGAGTTGGAGAGAAAGAGACAAACATTTTGGCCACAGAAAAGTTATTGGGTTTTTTCTCATTCAAAATGTCCACATGATAAAACAATATATGTCAATATCTGTCTTGTCATATTTATGCTGCAAAAGTTTAAGAGTCGCAGGGCTAGCGTCAGTCTGTTGTATCTGGAGTATTTCTCCTGTCTTATCCGGTGTCCTGTGTGAATTTAAGTATGCTCCCTCTATTTCTTACTCCCAACCTCTCCCTCCCCTCCCGGAGGACCTGAGCCCTGTGACTTTGCCTCAGGACTACCTGGCCTGATGACTCCTCTCTGTCCCCAGTCCACCTGGTCATGCTGTGGCTCCAGTTTCAACTGTTCTGCCTGCGGCTATGGAACCCTGACCTGTTCACAGGACGTGCTACCTTGTCCCAGACCTGCTGTTTTCGACTCTCTCTCTCTCTACCAGACCTGCTGTTTTCGACTCTCTCTCTCTCTACCGCACCTGCTGTCTCGACCTCTGAATGATCGGCTATAAAAAGCCAACTGACATTTACTCCTGAGGTGCTGACTTGCTGCACCCTCGACAACCACTGTGATTATTATTATTTGACCCTGCTGGTCATCTATGAACATTTGAACATCTTGGCCATTTTCTGTTATAATCTCCACATGGCACAGTCAGAAGAGGACTGGCCACCCCTCATAGCCTGGTTCCTCTCTACCCAGTACAGCCAGAAGAGGACTGGTCACCCCTCAGAGCCTGGTTCCTCTCTACCCAGTACAGCCAGTAGAGGACTGACCACCCCTCATAGCCTGGTTCCTCTCTACTCAGTACAGCCAGAAGAGGACTGGCCACCCCTCAGAGCCTGGTTCCTCTCTACTCAGTACAGCCAGAAGAGGACTGGTCACCCCTCAGAGCCTGGTTCCTCTCAACCCAGTACAGCCAGTAGAGGACTGGCCACCCCTCAGAGCCTGGTTCCTCTCTAGGTTTCTTCCTAGGTTCTGGCCTTTCTAGTGAGTTTTTCCTAGCCACTGTGCTTCTACACCTGCATTGCTTCCTGTTTGGGGTTTTAGGCTGGGTTTCTGTTACAGCACTTTGAGATATCAGCTGATGAAAGAAGGGCTATATAAATACATTTGATTGAAATTTGATTTATTGTCCTCGTATCAAGAGGTTGAAATGTACACACGATACAACAATATTTATGTCTTGTCCTCGTATCAAGAGGTTTAAAACAATATCAACAATATCTGTCTTGTCCTCTTATCAAGAGGTTTAAAACAATATCTGTCTTGTCCTCGTATCAAGAGGTTTAAAACAATATCAACAATATCTGTCTTGTCCTCTTATCAAGAGGTTTAAAACAATATATGTCTTGTCCTCGTATCAAGAGGTCTAAAACAATATAAACAATATCTGTCTTGTCCTCGTATCAAGAGGTTTAAAACAATATCAACAATATCTGTCTTGTCCTCTTATCAAGAGGTTTAAAACAATATATGTCTTGTCCTCGTATCAAGAGGCTTAAAACAATATCAACAATATCTGTCTTGTCCTCGTATCAAGAGGTCTAAAACAATATCAACAATATCTGTCTTGTCCTCGTATCAAGAGGTCTAAAACAATATCAACAATATCTGTCTTGTCCTCTTATCAAGAGGTTTAGAACAATATATGTCTTGTCCTCGTATCAAGAGGTCTAAAACAATATCAACAATATCTGTCTTGTCCTCGTATCAAGAGGTTTAAAACAATATCAACAATATCTGTTTTGTCCTCGTATCAAGAGGCTTAAAACAATATCAACAATATCTGTCTTGTCCTCGTATCAAGAGGTCTAAAACAATATCAACAATATCTGTCTTGTCCTCTTATCAAGAGGTTTAGAACAATATCTGTCTTGTCCTCGTATCAAGAGGTCTAAAACAATATCAACAATATCTGTCTTGTCCTCGTATCAAGAGGTCTAAAACAATATCAACAATATCTGTCTTGTCCTCTTATCAAGAGGTTTAGAACAATATCTGTCTTGTCCTCGTATCAAGAGGTCTAAAACAATATCAACAATATCTGTTTTGTCCTCGTATCAAGAGGTCTAAAACAATATCAACAATATCTGTTTTGTCCTCGTATCAAGAGGTCTAAAACAATATCAACAATATCTGTCTTGTCCTCGTATCAAGAGGTCTAAAACAATATCTACAATATCTGTCTTGTCCTCGTATCAAGAGGTTTAAAACAATATCTGTCTTGTCCTCGTATCAAGAGGTCTAAAACAATATCAACAATATCTGTCTTGTCCTCGTATCAAGAGGTCTAAAACAATATCAACAATATCTGTCTTGTCCTCGTATCAAGAGGTTTAAAGCAATATCTGTTTTGTCCTCGTATCAAGAGGTTTAAAACAATATCAACAATATCTGTCTTGTCCTCGTATCAAGAGGTCTAATACAATATCTGTCTTGTCCTCGTATCAAGAGGTTTAAAACAATATCTGTCTTGTCCTCGTATCAAGAGGCTTAAAACAATATCAACAATATCTGTCTTGTCCTCGTATCAAGAGGTTTAAAACAATATCAACAATATCTGTTTTGTCCTCGTATCAAGAGGTCTAAAACAATATCAACAATATCTGTTTTGTCCTCGTATCAAGAGGTCTAAAACAATATCAACAATATCTGTTTTGTCCTCGTATCAAGAGGTCTAAAACAATATCAACAATATCTGTCTTGTCCTCGTATCAAGAGGTCTAAAACAATATCTACAATATCTGTCTTGTCCTCGTATCAAGAGGTCTAAAACAATATCAACAATATCTGTCTTGTCCTCGTATCAAGAGGCTTAAAACAATATCAACAATATCTGTCTTGTCCTCGTATCAAGAGGTCTAAAACAATATCAACAATATCTGTCTTGTCCTCGTATCAAGAGGTCTAAAACAATATCTACAATATCTGTCTTGTCCTCGTATCAAGAGGTTTAAAACAATATCTGTCTTGTCCTCGTATCAAGAGGCTTAAAACAATATCAACAATATCTGTCTTGTCCTCGTATCAAGAGGTTTAAAACAATATCTGTCTTGTCCTCGTATCAAGAGGTCTAAAACAATATCTGTCTTGTCCTCGTATCAAGAGGTCTAAAACAATATCTGTCTTGTCCTCGTATCAAGAGGCTTAAAACAATATCAACAATATCTGTCTTGTCCTCGTATCAAGAGGTTTAAAACAATATCTGTCTTGTCCTCGTATCAAGAGGTTTAAAACAATATCTGTCTTGTCCTCGTATCAAGAGGTTTAAAACAATATCTGTCTTGTCCTCGTATCAAGAGGTGTAAACATGGAGTTGTTGCTCTTATTGTATTGCTGTATGTAGTACATGTAAATTGGTCCAAAACGGTTGAATAATGTTTCCAACAATCATGAGGACAGTTTCTGAGACGATGATGATGATGAAACAGGCTGATAAACAAACAATTTAATTTATGCATTGAAAAACAAATAAAACAACAGTTTCCATGGCACAACGACGAAAGCATCACTTTCTCTGCGTAATTCAATTTGCGCTTAATGGAAAGTGGTTCTGTTCCTTTGTGTGTGGTGACTCTACCCCTGGATGTTGACACATACCAGCAATTTACATCTGTCCGGATAAATGCTTGGTGACTCCCTGTCGCTTCACCACGCAGGCAACAACCCGAAGCGTTTAGCGTTCAAATCAACTACGACAGTGACAGGGCGTTTTTATTAAAAATAAAAAATACAACATTTTATAGTCAGATGACAACGTGATATTCATGTTCCGCAAATGAAACACAGCATGGAAAATGTCAACCTTCCGAAGAGCATAATTTGAAAGTAGCTGATTTTTAGGTTGTTTTTTTTTTCTAGCCGAGGAAAATGTTGTCGTATGTCTCTGACATACGTTTCCGGTGAAGTATTTGGCATTCAGGGAGCAGACCGGGGGGGAATAATCAGGTTGTCGTAGTAACGCTGTCATAGTGACTAGACAGCGCGAGACAATATATCAAATCAGATCGAACTTTATTTGTCACATGGGTCGAATACAACAGGTGTAGTAGAACCTTACCGTGAAATGATTCCTTTACAAGACCCTTAACTCCCACAATGCAGTTCAAAAAAATTGAGTTAAGAAAATGTTTACTTAAATAAACTAAAGTTTAAAAATAATCTAATCAATCAAAAAGTTACACAAGAAATGTACATAACCATAACGAGACTAGAAATATCACTTATGGAATAGAAGACAGGGACACAGAGACAGATATTGAATAGACATCACTAGTAATATCACCTATGGAATAGGAGACAGGGACATAGAGACAGATATTGAACAGACATCACTAGTAACATCACTACACCTATGGAATAGAAGACAGGGACATAGAGACAGATATTGAATAGACATCACTACACCTATGGAATAGAAGACAGGGACATAGAGACAGATATTGAATAGACATCACTACACCTATGGAATAGGAGACAGGGACATAGAGACAGATATTGAATAGACATCACTACTAATATCACCTATGGAATAGAAGACAGGGACATAGAGACAGATATTGAATAGACATCACTACTAATATCACCTATGGAATAGAAGACAGGGACATAGAGACAGATATTGAATAGACATCACTAGTAATATCACCTATGGAATAGAAGACAGGGACACAGAGACAGATATTGAATAGACATCACTAGTAATATCACCTATGGAATAGGAGACAGGGACATAGAGACAGATATTGAATAGACATCACTACTAATATCACCTATGGAATAGGAGACAGGGACATAGAGACAGATATTGAACAGACATCACTAGTAACATCACTACACCTATGGAATAGGAGACAGGGACATAGAGACAGATATTGAATAGACATCACTAGTAATATCACCTATGGAATAGAAGACAGAGACATAGAGACAGATATTGAATAGACATCACTACACCTATGGAATAGGAGACAGAGACATAGAGACAGATATTGAATAGACATCACTACACCTACGGAATAGGAGACAGAGACATAGAGACAGATATTGAATAGACATCACTACACCTATGGAATAGGAGACAGGGACATAGAGACAGATATTGAACAGACATCACTAGTAACATCACTACACCTATGGAATAGGAGACAGGGACATAGAGACAGATATTGAATAGACATCACTACTAATATCACCTATGGAATAGGAGACAGGGACATAGAGACAGATATTGAATAGACATCACTAGTAATATCACTTATGGAATAGAAGACAGAGACATAGAGACAGATATTGAATAGACATCACTACACTTATGGAATAGGAGACAGGGACATAGAGACAGATATTGAATAGACATCACTACACCTATGGAATAGAAGACAGGGACATAGAGACAGATATTGAATAGACATCACTAGTAATATCACGTATGGAATAGGAGACAGGGACATAGAGACAGATATTGAATGAATGCCTGTTTGGAGGAGAATGCCTGTTTGGAGCAGAATGCCTGTTTGGAGTTGAATGCCTGTTTGGAGTAGAATGCCTGTTTGGAGCAGAATGCCTGTTTGGAGTTGAATGCCTGTTTGGAGTAGAATGCCTGTTTGGAGCAGAATGCCTGTTTGAAGTAGAATGCCTGTTTGGGGTAGAATGCCTGTTTGGGGTAGAATGCCTGTTTGGAGTAGAATGCCTGTTTGGAGTAGAATGCCTGTTTTCATTGGAAGAATGCCTGTTTTCATTGGTAGAATGCCTGTTTGGAGTAGAATGCCTGTTGTCTGGAGTAGAATGCCTGTTTGGAATAGAATGCCTGTTTGGAGTAGAATGCCTGCTTTCATTGGTAGAATGCCTGTTTGGAGTAGAATGCCTGTTTGGAGTAGAATGCCTGCTTTCATTGGTAGAATGCCTGTTTGGAGTAGAATGCCTGTTTGGAGTAGAATGCCTGTTTGGAGTAGAATGCCTGTTTGGAGTAGAATGCCTGTTTGGAGTTGAATGCCTGTTTGGAGTAGAATGCCTGTTTGGAGTAGAATGCCTGTTTGGAGTAGAATGCCTGTTTGGAGTAGAATGCCTGTTTGGAGTAGAATGCCTGTTTGGAGTAGAATGCCTGTTTGGAATAGAATGCCTGTTTGGAGTAGAATGCCTGTTTGGAGTAGAATGCCTGTTTGGAATAGAATGCCTGTTTGGAGTAGAATGCCTGTTTGGAATAGAATGCCTGTTTGGAGTAGAATGCCTGCTTTCATTGGTATAATGCCTGTTGTCTGGAGTGTGGCTCTCTGGCTACGCTAAGTAGCACTATCGCTCTACTTAACCTTGGGTCAACGTCTCACCCAACTGCTCTACAGTGGAACCGCAACTTAGCTTTGAGAGAATCACAAGAGAGTGTATTTTAAATAGCCTGGATGATCCACGGGTCAAACACAAGTTGGGACTGCGTCCCAAATTCCCTATTTAGAGCACTACTTTTGACCAGAGCCCTATGGGGAATGGGGTTTCATTTGGGATGCAACCCATGAACACACTTCTGTTTTTGTTTTGTCTGCATGAAGGATGGCCAATCAACGGTGTTACAGACCCAACTGACTAGCTAGCTGTGTTACAGAACCAACTGACTGGCTAACTGTGTTACAGACCCAACTGACTAGCTGTGTTACAGACCCAACTGACTGCCTAGCTGTGTTACAGACACAACTGGCTAGCTGTGTTACAGACCCAACTGACTGGATAGCTGTGTTACAGACCCAACTGACTGGCTAGCTGTGTTACAGACCCAGCTGACTGGCTAGCTGTGTTACAGACCCAGCTGACTGGCTAGCTGTGTTACAGACCCAGCTGACTGGCTAGCTGTGTTACAGACCCAGCTGACTGGCTAGCTGTGTTACAGACCCAGCTGACTGGCTAGCTGTGTTACAGACCCAGCTGACTGGCTAGCTGTGTTACAGACCCAGCTGACTGCCTAGCTGTGTTACAGACCCAGCTGACTGGCTAGCTGTGTTACAGACCCAGCTGACTGGCTAGCTGTGTTACAGACCCAGCTGACTGGCTAGCTGTGTTACAGACCCAGCTGACTGCCTAGCTGTGTTACAGACCCAACTGACTGGCTAGCTGTGTTACAGACCCAGCTGACTGGCTAGCTGTGTTACAGACCAAACTGGCTAGCTGTGTTACAGACCCAACCGGCTAGCTGTGTTACAGACCCAACTGAATGGCTAGCTGTGTTACAGACACCAAACTGACTGACTAGCTTTGTTACAGACCCAACTGACTGGCTAGCTGTGTTACAGACACCAAACTGACTGACTAGTTGTGTTACAGACCCAGCTGACTGGCTAGCTGTGTTACAGACCCAACTGACTGGCTAGCTGTGTTACAGACACCAAACTGACTGACTAGCTGTGTTACAGACCCAACTGACTGGCTAGCTAAGTTACAGACCCAACTGACTGGCTAGCTGAGTTACAGACTCAACTGACTGGCTAGCTGTGTTACAGACCCAGCTGACTGGCTAGCTAAGTTACAGACCCAACTGACTGGCTAGCTGAGTTACAGACCCAACTGACTAGCTAGCTGTGTTACAGACCCAACTGACTGGCTAACTGTGTTACAGACCCAACTGACTAGCTGTGTTACAGACCCAACTGACTGCCTAGCTGTGTTACAGACACAACTGGCTAGCTGTGTTACAGACCCAACTGACTGGATAGCTGTGTTACAGACCCAACTGACTGGCTAGCTGTGTTACAGACCCAGCTGACTGGCTAGCTGTGTTACAGACCCAGCTGACTGGCTAGCTGTGTTACAGACCCAGCTGACTGGCTAGCTGTGTTACAGACCCAGCTGACTGGCTAGCTGTGTTACAGACCCAGCTGACTGGCTAGCTGTGTTACAGACCCAGCTGACTGGCTAGCTGTGTTACAGACCCAGCTGACTGCCTAGCTGTGTTACAGACCCAGCTGACTGGCTAGCTGTGTTACAGACCCAGCTGACTGGCTAGCTGTGTTACAGACCCAGCTGACTGGCTAGCTGTGTTACAGACCCAGCTGACTGCCTAGCTGTGTTACAGACCCAACTGACTGGCTAGCTGTGTTACAGACCCAGCTGACTGGCTAGCTGTGTTACAGACCAAACTGGCTAGCTGTGTTACAGACCCAACCGGCTAGCTGTGTTACAGACCCAACTGAATGGCTAGCTGTGTTACAGACACCAAACTGACTGACTAGCTTTGTTACAGACCCAACTGACTGGCTAGCTGTGTTACAGACACCAAACTGACTGACTAGTTGTGTTACAGACCCAGCTGACTGGCTAGCTGTGTTACAGACCCAACTGACTGGCTAGCTGTGTTACAGACACCAAACTGACTGACTAGCTGTGTTACAGACCCAACTGACTGGCTAGCTAAGTTACAGACCCAACTGACTGGCTAGCTGAGTTACAGACTCAACTGACTGGCTAGCTGTGTTACAGACCCAGCTGACTGGCTAGCTGTGTTACAGACCCAACTGACTGGCTAGCTGTGTTACAGACCCAACTGGCTAGCTGTGTTACAGACCCAGCTGACTGGCTAGCTGTGTTACAGACCCAACTGACTTGCTAGCTGTGTTACAGACCCAACCGGCTAGCTGTGTTACAGACCCAACTGACTGGCTAGCTGTGTTACAGACCCAACTGACTGGCTAGCTGTGTTACAGACCCAACTGGCTAGCTGTGTTACAGACCCAACTGACTGGCTAGCTGTGTTACAGACCCAACTGACTGACTAGCTGTGTTACAGACCCAACTGGCTAGCTGTGTTACAGACCCAACTGACTGGCTAGCTGTGTTACAGACCCAACTGACTGACTAGCTGTGTTATAGACCCAGCTGACTAGCTAGCTATGTTACAGACCCAACTGACTGGCTAGCTGTGTTACAGACCCAGCTGACTGGCTAGCTGTGTTACAGACTCAACTGACTGGCTAGCTGTGTTACAGACCCAGCTGACTGGCTAGCTGTGTTACAGACCCAACTGACTGGCTAGCTGTGTTACAGACCCAACTGGCTAGCTGTGTTACAGACCCAGCTGACTGGCTAGCTGTGTTACAGACCCAACTGACTTGCTAGCTGTGTTACAGACCCAACCGGCTAGCTGTGTTACAGACCCAACTGACTGGCTAGCTGTGTTACAGACCCAACTGACTGGCTAGCTGTGTTACAGACCCAACTGGCTAGCTGTGTTACAGACCCAACTGACTGGCTAGCTGTGTTACAGACCCAACTGACTGACTAGCTGTGTTACAGACCCAACTGGCTAGCTGTGTTACAGACCCAACTGACTGGCTAGCTGTGTTACAGACCCAACTGACTGACTAGCTGTGTTATAGACCCAGCTGACTAGCTAGCTATGTTACAGACCCAACTGACTGGCTAGCTGTGTTACAGACCCAGCTGACTGGCTAGCTGTGTTACAGACTCAACTGACTGGCTAGCTGTGTTACAGACTCAACTGACTGGCTAGCTGTGTTACAGACCCAACTGACTGGCTAGCTGTGTTACAGACCCAACCGGCTAGCTGTGTTACAGACACCAAACTGACTGGCTAGCTGTGTTACAGACACCAAACTGACTGGCTAGCTGTGTTACAGACCCAACCAACTGGATCACTGTGTTACAGACCCAACTGACTGGCTAGCTGTGTTACAGACCCAATTGACTGGCTAGCTGTGTTACAGACCCAACTGACTGGCTCGCTGTGTCACATCTCAGGGCTACAGAAGGCCCAGCTGATTGGCTAGCTGTGTTACAACTCAGGACCACAGAAGGCCCAACTGATTGGCTAGCTGTGTTACAGCTCAGTATCACAGGAGGCCCAGCTGATTGGCTAGCTGTATTACAGCTCAGGACCACAGAAGGCCCAGCTGATTGGCTAGCGAGCCATGGCGCCCTGTCACTGTCACTGTCACTGTCTCAGTGTCTTCTCATTAATTGTCACTCTGTCTCTTCACCACTTGACGTGTCGGAGGCCCAACTAACCTACCAAGGCCTTATGACACAAGCTAACAGACCACGTGTCGGAGGCCTTTATATACCACGTGTAGGGGAGATTGGGGACTAATGAAGAGAAAAACACTGTTACATTTGTCCCAGCTCTCCCTCTATACATCAAAGGCATTTTGACAAGTAACTACTATTGTTGTTTTTGTAAATGCCACCTTTATTTTAACAGGCAGTCCAATTGAGAACAATACCTATTGTGTTTGGGAAGGAAGTCCTGCATGAACACAATTCATAACATGTACGGCGTTCAACACATAAAAACATCATAAAAAATATACTTTATTCTATTAGAAATGTTGGAAGCGAACTCATTCCCGAACACCGAGGTCATAAATACCTCTTTGACGTCACACCAGAAAAGCCAAAACCAGCAGCGAGAGTCCAAATACGCCCTTCACAAACCATACAACACGTACAGTGGGGATTTGATACACTTGCCTATTTTGCAGGTTTTCCCACTTACAAAGCATGTAGAGGTCTGTCATTTTTATCATAGGTACACTTCAACTGTGAGAGACGGAATGTAAAACCAAAAATCCAGAATATCACATTGTATGATTTTTAAGTGATTAATTAGCATTTTATGTCATACAGACCGTCGACTTTAATGCTCACTGTGTTTGATGTTTGATGTAGAGTTACAAGACGACACGGCGTCTACAGTATATTTCACATTCATGTTATTTACAACTGGTACCAGGGGAACCTTCAAAACGAGCATTGTGAGGCCTAGGGCATCCTACGGGCATCCTACGGGCATCCTACGGGCATCCTATGGGCATCATACCGGCATCCTACGGGCATCCTAGAGCAAAACAACCAACATGTATTGGTGAGAGTTTCACCTTTCCACAGAGGGGCTGGGGGGGAGGGGGGGGGGGGGGTCGTATTAATGTGTAGCCCAAACTGTTCGGACGCTACAGAAGTTGACAGATCGGATTCAGACGAGACCAAAGACGCTTGCGGTGTCGTAGAGCAAAAAACAGGAAGACGGATTAACAGGATGACTCATCGATCAATCAGATGTATTTATAAAGCCCTTTGTACATCAGCTGATATCTCAAAGTGCTGTATAGAAACCCAGCCTAAAACCCCAAAACAGCCAGCAATGCAGGTGTAGAAGCACGGTGGCTAGGAAAAACTCCCTAGAAAGGCCAGAACCTAGGAAGAAACCTAGAGAGGAACCAGGCTCTGAGGGGTGGCCAGTCCTCTTCTGGCTTTACCGGGTAGAGAGGAACCAGGCTATGAGGGTTGGTCAGTCCTCTTCTGGCTGTACTGGGTAGAGAGGAACCAGGCTATGAGGGGTGGCCAGTCCTCATCTGGCTGTACTGGGTAGAGAGGAACCAGGCTATGAGGGGTGGCCAGTCCTCATCTGGCTGTACCGGGTAGAGAGGAACCAGGCTCTGAGCGGTGGCCAGTCCTCATCGTCTGACAAACATCTTTCAGCGCAGATGCGGAAGTGCGAATTCGGCAGATTCGGTGGATTAAAACGTATCCAATTGCAAAGTATATCAGATATCTCTAACTTTAACTGACTGATGTTGATGGGGATTTAAATGTTAATAACACTGGCTACCGGAAATCGACTCTAGGCGGTTTAAACAGTGTGTGTTTGCGGTCGTGCCATTGGGTTGGTTTATTTCTTATGGTGTAATCTCACGTAGTTGCTGTCACAAATTCCAAACTCCACACAGTTGTCACTGACTAGTTGGATTTTCATCTCCCACTGACTAGTTGGATTTTCATCTCCCACTGACTAGTTGGATATTCATCTCCTACTGACTAGTTGGATATTCATCTCCCACTGACTAGTTGGATATTCATCTCCCACTGACTAGTTGGATATTCATCTCCCACTGACTAGTTGGATATTCATCTCCCCACTGACTAGTTGGATATTCATACCCCACTGACTAGTTGGATATTCATCTCCCCACTGACTAGTTGGATATTCATCTCCCACTGACTAGTTGGATATTCACCTCCCACTGACTAGTTGGATATTCATACCCCACTGACTAGTTGGATATTCATCTCCCACTGACTAGTTGGATATTCACCTCCCACTGACTAGTTGGATATTCATCTCCCCACTGACTAGTTGGATATTCATCTCCCACTGACTAGTTGGATATTCATCACTGACTAGTTGGATATTCATCTCCCCACTGACTAGTTGGATATTCATCTCCCACTGACTAGTTGGATATTCATCATTGACTAGTTGGATATTCATCTCCCCACTGACTAGTTGGATATTCATCTCCCCACTGACTAGTTGGATATTCACCTCCCACTGACTAGTTGGATATTCATCTCCCACTGACTAGTTGGATATTCATCTCCCACTGACTAGTTGGATATTCATCTCCCACTGACTAGTTGGATATTCATCTCCCCACTGACTAGTTGGATATTCATCTCCCACTGACTAGTTGGATATTCATCTCCCACTGACTAGTTGGATATTCACCTCCCACTGACTAGTTGGATATTCATCTCCACTGACTAGTTGGATATTCATACCCCACTGACTAGTTGGATATTCACCTCCCACTGACTAGTTGGATATTCATCTCCCACTGACTAGTTGGATATTCATCTCCACTGACTAGTTGGATATTCATCTCCCCACTGACTAGTTGGATATTCATCTCCCACTGACTAGTTGGATATTCATCTCCCACTGACTAGTTGGATATTCATCTCTCCACTGACTAGTTGGATATTCATCTCCCACTGACTAGTTGGATATTCATCTCCACTGACTAGTTGGATATTCATCTCCCACTGACTAGTTGGATATTCATCTCCACTGACTAGTTGGATATTCATCTCCCACTGACTAGTTGGATATTCACCTCCACTGACTAGTTGGATATTCATCTCCCCACTGACTAGTTGGATATTCATCTCCCACTGACTAGTTGGATATTCATCTCCCACTGACTAGTTGGATATTCATCTCCCCACTGACTAGTTGGATATTCATCTCCATTGACTAGTTGGATATTCATCTCCCACTGACTAGTTGGATATTCATCTCCCACTGACTAGTTGGATATTCATCTCCCCACTGACTAGTTGGATATTCATCTCCCACTGACTAGTTGGATATTCATCTCCACTGACTAGTTGGATATTCATCTCCATTGACTAGTTGGATATTCATCTCCCACTGACTAGTTGGATATTCATCTCCCCACTGACTAGTTGGATATTCATCTCCATTGACTAGTTGGATATTCATCTCCCACTGACTAGTTGGATATTCATCTCCCCACTGACTAGTTGGATATTCATCTCCATTGACTAGTTGGATATTCATCTCCCACTGACTAGTTGGATATTCATCTCCCACTGACTAGTTGGATATTCATCTCCATTGACTAGTTGGATATTCATCTCCCACTGACTAGTTGGATATTCATCTCCCACTGACTAGTTGGATATTCATCTCCATTGACTAGTTGGATATTCATCTCCCACTGACTAGTTGGATATTCATCTCCCACTGACTAGTTGGATATTCATCTCCATTGACTAGTTGGATATTCATCTCCCCACTGACTAGTTGGATATTCATCTCCCCACTGACTAGTTGGATATTCATCTCCCACTGACTAGTTGGATATTCATCTCCCACTGACTGGTTGGATATTCATCTCCCACTGACTAGTTGGGTATTCATCTCCCACTGACTAGTTGGATATTCATCTCCCACTGACTAGTTGGATATTCATCTCCCCACTGACTAGTTGGATATTCATCTCCCCACTGACTAGTTGGATATTCATCTCCCCACTGACTAGTTGGATATTCATCTCCCCACTGACTAGTTGGGTATTCATCTCCCCACTGACTAGTTGGATATTCATCTCCACTGACTAGTTGGATATTCACCTCCCACTGACTAGTTGGATATTCATCTCCCCACTGACTAGTTGGATATTCATCTCCCACTGACTAGTTGGATATTCATCTCCCACTGACTAGTTGGATATTCATCTCCCACTGACTAGTTGGATATTCACCTCCCCACTGACTAGTTGGATATTCATCTCCCACTGACTAGTTGGATATTCATCTCCCACTGACTAGTTGGATATTCATCTCCCACTGACTAGTTGGATATTCATCTCCCCACTGACTAGTTGGATATTCATCTACCACTGACTAGTTGGATATTCACCTCCCACTGACTAGTTGGATATTCACCTCCCATTGACTAGTTGGATATTCATCTCCCACTGACTAGTTGGATATTCATCTCCATTTACTAGTTGGATATTCATCTCCCACTGACTAGTTGGATATTCATCTCCCACTGACTAGTTGGATATTCATCTCCATTTACTAGTTGGATATTCACCTCCCATTGACTAGTTGGATATTCATCTCCCACTGACTAGTTGGATATTCATCTCCATTTACTAGTTGGATATTCATCTCCCACTGACTAGTTGGATATTCACCTCCCATTGACTAGTTGGATATTCATCTCCCACTGACTAGTTGGATATTCATCTCCATTTACTAGTTGGATATTCATCTCCCACTGACTAGTTGGATATTCACCTCCCATTGACTAGTTGGATATTCATCTCCCACTGACTAGTTGGATATTCATCTCCATTTACTAGTTGGATATTCATCTCCCACTGACTAGTTGGATATTCACCTCCCATTGACTAGTTGGATATTCATCTCCACTGACTAGTTGGATATTCATCTCCCACTGACTAGTTGGATATTCATCTCCCACTGACTAGTTGGATATTCATCTCCCACTGACTAGTTGGATATTCATCTCCCACTGACTAGTTGGATATTCACCTCCCACTGACTAGTTGGATATTCATACCCCACTGACTGGTTGGATATTCATCTCCCACTGACTAGTTGGATATTCATCTCCCACTAACTAGTTGGATATTCATCACTGACTAGTTGGATATTCATACCCCACTGACTGGTTGGATATTCATCTCCCACTGACTAGTTGGATATTCATCTCCACTGACTAGTTGGATATTCATCTCCCACTGACTAGTTGGATATTCATCTCCCACTGACTAGTTGGATATTCATCTCCCACTGACTAGTTGGATATTCATCTCCCACTGACTAGTTGGATATTCACCTCCCACTGACTAGTTGGATATTCATCTCCCACTGACTAGTTGGATATTCATCTCCCCACTGACTAGTTGGATATTCATCTCCCACTGACTAGTTGGATATTCATACCCCACTGACTAGTTGGATATTCATCTCCCACTGACTAGTTGGATATTCATCTCCACTGACTAGTTGGATATTCATCTCCCACTGACTAGTTGGATATTCACCTCCCATTGACTAGTTGGATATTCATCTCCCACTGACTAGTTGGATATTCATCTCCATTTACTAGTTGGATATTCATCTCCCACTGACTAGTTGGATATTCACCTCCCATTGACTAGTTGGATATTCATCTCCACTGACTAGTTGGATATTCATCTCCCACTGACTAGTTGGATATTCATCTCCCACTGACTAGTTGGATATTCATCTCCCACTGACTAGTTGGATATTCATCTCCCACTGACTAGTTGGATATTCACCTCCCACTGACTAGTTGGATATTCATACCCCACTGACTGGTTGGATATTCATCTCCCACTGACTAGTTGGATATTCATCTCCCACTAACTAGTTGGATATTCATCACTGACTAGTTGGATATTCATACCCCACTGACTGGTTGGATATTCATCTCCCACTGACTAGTTGGATATTCATCTCCACTGACTAGTTGGATATTCATCTCCCACTGACTAGTTGGATATTCATCTCCCACTGACTAGTTGGATATTCATCTCCCACTGACTAGTTGGATATTCATCTCCCACTGACTAGTTGGATATTCACCTCCCACTGACTAGTTGGATATTCATCTCCCACTGACTAGTTGGATATTCACCTCCCCACTGACTAGTTGGATATTCATCTCCCACTGACTAGTTGGATATTCATCTCCCACTGACTAGTTGGATATTCATCTCCCACTGACTAGTTGGATATTCATCTCCCCACTGACTAGTTGGATATTCATCTACCACTGACTAGTTGGATATTCACCTCCCACTGACTAGTTGGATATTCACCTCCCATTGACTAGTTGGATATTCATCTCCCACTGACTAGTTGGATATTCATCTCCATTTACTAGTTGGATATTCATCTCCCACTGACTAGTTGGATATTCATCTCCCACTGACTAGTTGGATATTCATCTCCATTTACTAGTTGGATATTCACCTCCCATTGACTAGTTGGATATTCATCTCCCACTGACTAGTTGGATATTCATCTCCATTTACTAGTTGGATATTCATCTCCCACTGACTAGTTGGATATTCACCTCCCATTGACTAGTTGGATATTCATCTCCCACTGACTAGTTGGATATTCATCTCCATTTACTAGTTGGATATTCATCTCCCACTGACTAGTTGGATATTCACCTCCCATTGACTAGTTGGATATTCATCTCCCACTGACTAGTTGGATATTCATCTCCATTTACTAGTTGGATATTCATCTCCCACTGACTAGTTGGATATTCACCTCCCATTGACTAGTTGGATATTCATCTCCACTGACTAGTTGGATATTCATCTCCCACTGACTAGTTGGATATTCATCTCCCACTGACTAGTTGGATATTCATCTCCCACTGACTAGTTGGATATTCATCTCCCACTGACTAGTTGGATATTCACCTCCCACTGACTAGTTGGATATTCATACCCCACTGACTGGTTGGATATTCATCTCCCACTGACTAGTTGGATATTCATCTCCCACTAACTAGTTGGATATTCATCACTGACTAGTTGGATATTCATACCCCACTGACTGGTTGGATATTCATCTCCCACTGACTAGTTGGATATTCATCTCCACTGACTAGTTGGATATTCATCTCCCACTGACTAGTTGGATATTCATCTCCCACTGACTAGTTGGATATTCATCTCCCACTGACTAGTTGGATATTCATCTCCCACTGACTAGTTGGATATTCACCTCCCACTGACTAGTTGGATATTCATCTCCCACTGACTAGTTGGATATTCATCTCCCCACTGACTAGTTGGATATTCATCTCCCACTGACTAGTTGGATATTCATACCCCACTGACTAGTTGGATATTCATCTCCCACTGACTAGTTGGATATTCATCTCCACTGACTAGTTGGATATTCATCTCCCACTGACTAGTTGGATATTCACCTCCCATTGACTAGTTGGATATTCATCTCCCACTGACTAGTTGGATATTCATCTCCATTTACTAGTTGGATATTCATCTCCCACTGACTAGTTGGATATTCACCTCCCATTGACTAGTTGGATATTCATCTCCACTGACTAGTTGGATATTCATCTCCCACTGACTAGTTGGATATTCATCTCCCACTGACTAGTTGGATATTCATCTCCCACTGACTAGTTGGATATTCATCTCCCACTGACTAGTTGGATATTCACCTCCCACTGACTAGTTGGATATTCATACCCCACTGACTGGTTGGATATTCATCTCCCACTGACTAGTTGGATATTCATCTCCCACTAACTAGTTGGATATTCATCACTGACTAGTTGGATATTCATACCCCACTGACTGGTTGGATATTCATCTCCCACTGACTAGTTGGATATTCATCTCCACTGACTAGTTGGATATTCATCTCCCACTGACTAGTTGGATATTCATCTCCCACTGACTAGTTGGATATTCATCTCCCACTGACTAGTTGGATATTCATCTCCCACTGACTAGTTGGATATTCATCTCCCACTGACTAGTTGGGTATTCATCTCCCACTGACTAGTTGGATATTCATCTCCCACTGACTAGTTGGATATTCATCTCCCACTGACTAGTTGGATATTCATCTCCCACTGACTAGTTGGATATTCATCTCCCACTGACTAGTTGGATATTCATCTCCCCACTGACTAGTTGGATATTCATCTACCACTGACTAGTTGGATATTCATCTCCACTGACTAGTTGGATATTCATCTCCCACTGACTAGTTGGATATTCATCACTGACTAGTTGGATATTCATCACTGACTAGTTGGATATTCATCACTGACTAGTTGGATATTCATCACTGACTAGTTGGATATTCATCACTGACTAGTTGGATATTCATCTCCCACTGACTAGTTGGATATTCATCACTGACTAGTTGGATATTCATCTCCCACTGACTAGTTGGATATTCATCACTGACTAGTTGGATATTCATACCCCACTGACTGGTTGGATATTCATCTCCCACTGACTAGTTGGATATTCATCTCCCACTGACTAGTTGGATATTCACCTCCCACTGACTAGTTGGATATTCATCTCCCACTGACTAGTTGGATATTCATCTCCCCACTGACTAGTTGGATATTCATCTCCCACTGACTAGTTGGATATTCATACCCCACTGACTAGTTGGATATTCATCTCCCACTGACTAGTTGGATATTCATCTCCACTGACTAGTTGGATATTCATCTCCCACTGACTAGTTGGATATTCATCTCCCACTGACTAGTTGGATATTCATCTCCCACTGACTAGTTGGATATTCATCTCCCACTGACTAGTTGGATATTCACCTCCCACTGACTAGTTGGATATTCATCTCCCACTGACTAGTTGGATATTCATCTCCCCACTGACTAGTTGGATATTCATCTCCCACTGACTAGTTGGATATTCATACCCCACTGACTAGTTGGATATTCATCTCCCACTGACTAGTTGGATATTCATCTCCCACTGACTAGTTGGATATTCATCTCCCCACTGACTAGTTGGATATTCATCTCCCCACTGACTAGTTGGATATTCATCTCCCCACTGACTAGTTGGATATTCACCTCCCACTGACTAGTTGGATATTCATCTCCCACTGACTAGTTGGATATTCATCTCCCACTGACTAGTTGGATATTCATCTCCCCACTGACTAGTTGGATATTCATCTCCCCACTGACTAGTTGGATATTCACCTCCCACTGACTAGTTGGATATTCATCTCCCCACTGACTAGTTGGATATTCATCTCCCACTGACTAGTTGGATATTCACCTCCCACTGACTAGTTGGATATTCATCTCCCCACTGACTAGTTGGATATTCACCTCCCACTGACTAGTTGGATATTCATCTCCATTGACTAGTTGGATATTCATCTCCACTGACTAGTTGGATATTCATCTCCATTGACTAGTTGGATATTCATCTCCACTGACTAGTTGGATATTCATCTCCCCACTGACTAGTTGGATATTCACCTCCCACTGACTAGTTGGATATTCATCTCCCACTGACTAGTTGGATATTCATCTCCACTGACTAGTTGGATATTCATCTCCACTGACTAGTTGGATATTCATCTCCCCACTGACTAGTTGGATATTCATCTCCCACTGACTAGCTGGATATTCACCTCCCACTGACTAGTTGGATATTCATCTCCCACTGACTAGTTGGATATTCATCTCCACTGACTAGTTGGATATTCATCTCCACTGACTAGTTGGATATTCATCTCCCCACTGACTAGTTGGATATTTACCTCCCACTGACTAGTTGGATATTCACCTCCCACTGACTAGTTGGATATTCATCTCCACTGACTAGTTGGATATTCATCTCCACTGACTAGTTGGGTATTCATCTCCACTGACTAGTTGGATATTCACCTCCCACTGACTAGTTGGATATTCACCTCCCACTGACTAGTTGGATATTCATCTGCCCACTGACTAGTTGGATATTCATCTGCCCACTGACTAGTTGGATATTCATCTCCCCACTGACTAGTTGGATATTCATCACTGATCAAACCATTTATTTACTCCCAGGATTCATATGTATACATTTTTAAATAAAATAATTTTCTGTCAATAAAAGTCATGAATGCAACTATTGTTCTACGTTCTACTTGTAGCTCTGGTTGTCCTGAAACTAATATGGTAAATCACTTCATTGTCAGGTTGAATTTCAGGGCTGAACATGCAGGTAAATGAATTTGTTTCTGGGGTCTAAGGGTTGATAGGGTTCATCTGTTTGGTATCTCTAATAGGACAGTGGTCACTGAGATGATTAGCAAAGACACCACCACTGGACAGTACTAGTGGAGGCTATTGGTCAGAATCAGGCCAATCAGTGAGGAGTTTGCTAGGTTTGTTCCAGTGGGTTTTACAATCAGTTGGGTCATGTTGAAGTCAAGACACATTTTCTTCAAATGTTCTGAGGCCTGGCTAAATCAATCTACATTCAAGTCGTCTCAAATGACAAATTCAGATGACAAAAGGTTTAAAAAAATAAATATATATAAATTCCCAACAGAGCCCGCCAGTGAATCTCAGCAACAGATAAATGTTTATTTTGGCTTATGGCCACGTCTGTAAATAAACATCTAACATTTTTGGCGGGGGATAGTGATATTTAGAGAACATGATGCCACAAGAGTTGAAATCTCAGCCATCTTACACACAATGGCAAAATTAAAACGTGTTTTTAGAAATCCGATATAGAGAAATATGAAGGAAGTAAAAGCTCTCCTGCTGAACCCTGCTGAGTCACCACTGCTTCTTCAGGTTAACGGAGGACATGCAGAGGTCACTAATAGAACATGGCGGAAGTATCTCTACCCGGACTTTCCCACAGTTCTTTGCAGCGTACTAATGGCACACTTTTCCGTACAGGGAGAACTACTCCAGTCACCCTAGTCATAGAAGGTTCTCTCTATGTTGGAAGTTTACATACACCTTAGCCACAGACATTTAAACTCAGTTTTTCACAATTCCTGACATTTAATCCTAGTAAAAATTCCCTGTCTTAGATCAGTTAGGATCACCACTTTCTTTTAAGAATGTGAAATGTCAGAATAATAGTAGAGAGAATGACTTATTTCAGCTTTAATTTCTTTCATCACATCCCCAGTGGGTCAGAAGTTTACATAAACTCAATTAGTATTTGGTGGCATTGCCTTTAAATTGTTAAACTTGGGTCAAACGTTTCAGGTAGCCTTCCACAAGCCTCCCACAATAAGTTGGGTGAATTTCGGCCCATTCCTTCTGACAGAGCTGGTGTAACTGAGTCAGGATTGTAGGAATCCTTCACGCACACTATTTTTCAGTTCTGCCATCAAATATTCTATGGGATTGAGGTCAGGGCTTTGTGATGGCCACTCCAATACCTTGACTTTGTTGTCCTTAGGCCATTTTGCCACACCTCTGGATGTATGGTTGGGATCATTGTGCATTTGGAAGACCCCATTGCAACCAAGCTTTAACTTGACTGATGTCTTGAGATTTTGCTTCAATATATCCACCCAATTTTCCTTCCTCATGAAGCCATCTATTTTGTGAAGTGCACCAGTCCCTCCTGCAGCAAAGCACCCCCACAACATGCTGCTGCCACCCCCGTGCTTCACGGTTGGGATGGTGTTCTTCGGCTTGCAAGTCTCCCCCTTTTTCCTCCAAACATAACGATGGTCATTATGGCCAAACAGTTCTATTTTTGTTTCATCAGACCAGAGGACATTTCTCCAAAAAGTACGATCTTTGTCCCCATGTGCAGTTGCGAACCGTAGTCTGACTTTTTTGTGGCGGTTTTGGAGCAGTGGCTTCTTCCTTGCTGAGCGGCCTTTCAGGTTATGTCGATACAGGACTCGTTTTACTGTAGATACTGTAGGTCCTTCCTGAGCGGTATGACAGCTGCGTGGTCTCATGGTGTTTATACTTGCGTACTATTGCTTGTACAGATTAACGTGGTACCTTTAGGCGTTTGGAAATTGCTCCCAAGGATAAACCAGGGGCGTCAGGGTAGCCTAGTGGTTAGAGAGTTGGAATCGTAACCAGAAGGTTGCAAGTTCAAATCCCCGAGCTGACAAGGTACAAATCTGTCTTTCTGTTCCTAGGCCGTCATTGAAAATAAGAATTTGTTCTTAACTGACTTGCCTAGTTAAATACAATTTTAAAAAAGACATGTGGAGGTCTACAATCTTTTTCTGAGGTCTTGGCTGATTTCTTTTTTTGATTTTCCCATGATGTCAAGCAAAGAGGCACTGAGTTTGAAGGTAGGTCTTGAAATACATCCACAGGTACACCTCCAATTGACCCAAATTCTGTCAACTGTGGAACCTTATATAGACAGGTGTGTGTGCCTTTCCAAATCACGTCCAATCCTATTGAATTTACAACAGGTGGAAATCCAATCAAGTTGTAGAAACATCTCAAAGGATGATCAATGGAAACAGGATGAGCACCTGAGCTCAATTTTGAGTCTTATAGCAAAGGGTCTAAATAATAAGTTAATAATAAGTTAAGTTAATTAATATTTAATTAGATAAATAAGATATTTCACATTTTAATTGATAATAATATTGCAACAAAAAAACAACTGTTTATTTCATCCATTTTAGAAAAGGCTGCAACGTAACACAACGTGGAGAAAAGGGGAAGAGGTCTGAATGCTTTGCGAATGCACTGTACACACATCGCTACCTGACAGACACACACACCTGCAGTGTTTTTATTAGCCCCAAGGTGTGTTTTAACAGATGGGTTTTAGTCTTCCATATCTTTGTCTGAGTGTGTGTGTGTGTGTGTGTGTGTGTGTGTGTGTGTGTGTGTGTGTGTGTGTGTGTGTGTGTGTGTGTGTGTGTGTGTGTGTGTGTGTGTGTGTGTGTGTGTGTGTGTGTGTGTGCGTGTGTGTGTGTGCGTGTGTGTGTGCGTGTGTGTGTGTGCGTGTGTGTGAGTGCGTGCGTGTGTGTGTGTGTGTCTGAGTGACAAGGAACGTAAACAACAGCTGGTAGACAGGTTCCTGCCACTGTCACCTGTTGATGTAATCAAGACGTATAGGG
>NC_143039.1:37500-55000 GCF_057628025.1 Oncorhynchus mykiss | reverse complement strand
GAGAGAGAGAGAGAGAGAGAGAGAGAGAGAGAGAGAGAGAGAGAGAGAGAGAGAGAGGTCATGGGAGATAGAGAAAGGCGGAGGCAGGGAGGGGGGGGGGGGGGGGGGTAATGGGATATCTGGTGCACCTGCAGTCTTGATGCACCAATCCACCAAGGATATCTTTATTGATCAGACCTGGTGTCAATAAACTCTGCTCAATAGACTATTTATGAACGGCTTTTCAAATACCACGCCAGGCTGAACCGAAGAGGGCAAACAGACTGATACCGGGCTGCATAACATTTTAAAAGTGAATGTCTGGGTCACCAATTCCCCGGGTTCTGGTCAAACATACTGCACTTTATAGGGCATAGGGTGAGATGCATTTTCTAGGACTGTCAGAATGAGGAAAAAACACACACAGAGAGAGAGAGAGAGAGAGACAGAGACAGAGACAGAGACAGAGACAGAGACAGAGACAGAGAGGAAGAGAAAGAGACACAGAGAGAGCGAGACACAGAGAGAGTCTGAGAGAGATCAGGACATAGAGAACTATAGTGACGTCCTGAGACCTAAAGTAGTGTCTATCTATCAGGACATAGAGAACTATAGTGATGTCCTGAGACCTAAAGTAGAGTCTATCTATCAGGACATAGAGAACTATAGTGATGTCCTGAGACCTAAAGTAGAGTCTATCTATCAGGACATAGAGAACTATAATGATGTCCTGAGACCTAAAGTAGAGTCTATCTATCAGGACATAGAGAACTATAGTGATGTCCTGAGACCTAAAGTAGTGTCTATCTATCAGGACATAGAGAACTATAGTGATGTCCTGAGACCTAAAGTAGAGTCTATCTATCAGGAAATAGAGAACTATAGTGATGTCCTGAGACCTAAAGTAGAGTCTATCTATCAGGACATAGAGAACTATAGTGATGTCCTGAGACCTAAAGTAGAGTCTATCTATCAGGACATATGAGAACTATAGTGATGTCCTGAGACCTAAAGTAGAGTCTATCTATCAGGACATAGAGAACTATAGTGATGTCCTGAGACCTAAAGTAGTGTCTATCTATCAGGAAATAGAGAACTATAGTGATGTCCTGAGACCTAAAGTAGAGTCTATCTATCAGGACATAGAGAACTATAGTGATGTCCTGAGACCTAAAGTAGTGTCTATCTATCAGGACATAGAGAACTATAGTGATGTCCTGAGACCTAAAGTAGTGTCTATCTATCAGGACATAGAGAACTATAGTGATGTCCTGAGACCTAAAGTAGTGTCTATCTATCAGGAAATAGAGACCTATAGTGATGTCCTGAGACCTAAAGTAGAGTCTATCTATCAGGACATAGAGCACTATAGTGATGTCCTGAGACCTAAAGTAGAGTCTATCTATCAGGACATAGAGAACTATAGTGACGTCCTGAGACCTAAAGTAGTGTCTATCTATCAGGACATAGAGAACTATAGTGATGTCCTGAGACCTAAAGTAGTGTCTATCTATCAGGACATAGAGAACTATAGTGACGTCCTGAGACCTAAAGTAGTGTCTATCTATCAGGACATAGAGAACTATAGTGATGTCCTGAGACCTAAAGTAGAGTCTATCTATCAGGACATAGAGCACTATAGTGATGTCCTGAGACCTAAAGTAGAGTCTATCTATCAGGACATAGAGAACTATAGTGATGTCCTGAGACCTAAAGTAGTGTCTATCTATCAGGACATAGAGAACTATAGTGATGTCCTGAGACCTAAAGTAGTGTCTATCTAGCAGGACATAGAGAACTATAGTGATGTCCTGAGACCTAAAGTAGTGTCTATCTATCAGGACATAGAGAACTATAGTGATGTTCTGAGACCTAAAGTAGTGTCTATCTATCAGGACATAGAGAACTATAGTGATGTCCTGAGACCTAAAGTAGTGTCTATCTAGCAGGACATAGAGAACTATAGTGATGTCCTGAGACCTAAAGTAGAGTCTATCTATCAGGACATAAAGAACTATAGTGATGTCCTGAGACCTAAAGTAGTGTCTATCTAGCAGGACATAGAGAACTATAGTGATGTCCTGAGACCTAAAGTAGAGTCTATCTATCAGGACATAAAGAACTATAGTGATGTCCTGAGGCCTAAAGTAGTGTATATCTAGCAGGACATATGATAACTATAGTGATGTCCTGAGACCTAAAGTAGAGTCTATCTATCAGGACATATGAGAACTATAGTGACGTCCTGAGACCTAAAGCAGTGTCTATCTATCAGGACATATGAGAACTTTAGTGATGTCCTGAGTCCTAAGGTAGTGTCTATCTTTATGGGATGGTTTAGGTTAGGGTTAGTTTTAGATTGGTTAAGGTTAGGGTTAGGGTTGGAGTGGTTTAGAAGACAGTAAGAGTCCTCAGGAAGGAGTATTCCACAGCTTTAGAAGACAGTAATAGTCAGGAAGGAGTATTACACAGCTTTAGAAGACAGTAAGAGTCCTCAGGAAGGAGTATTCCACAGCTTTAGAAGACAGTAAGAGTCAGGAAGGAGTATTCCACAGATTTAGAAGACAGTAAGAGTCCTCAGGAAGGAGTATTCCACAGCTTTAGAAGACAGTAAGAGTCAGGAAGGAGTATTACAAAGCTTTAGAAGACAGTAAGAGTCAGGAAGGAGTTTTACACAGCTTTAGAAGACAGTAAGAGTCAGGAAGGAGTATAACACATCTTTAGAAGACAGTAAGAGTCCTCAGGAAGGAGTATTACACAGCTTTAGAAGACAGTAAGAGTCCTCAGGAAGGAGTATTAAACAGCTGTAGAAGACAGTAAGAGTCCTCAGGAAGGAGAATTGCACAGCTTTAGAAGACAGTAAGAGTCCTCAGGAAGGAGTATTACACAGCTGTAGAAGACAGTAAGAGTCAGGAAGGAGAATTACACAGCTTTAGAAGACAGTAAGAGTCCTCAGGAAGGAGTATTACACAGCTTTAGAAGACAGTAATAGTCAGGAATGAGAATTACACAGCTTTAGAAGACAGTAATAGTCAGGAAGGAGTATTAAACTGCTTTAGAAGACAGTAAGAGTCCTCAGGAAGGAGTATAACACATCTTTAGAAGACAGTAGAGTCCTCAGGAAGGAGAATTAAGCAGCTGTAGAAGACAGTAATAGTCAGGAAGGAGTATTAAACTACTTTAGAAGACAGTAAGAGTCCTCAGGAAGGAGTATAACACAGCTGTAGAAGACAGTAAGAGTCTTTAAGCAGTATTACACAGCTTTAGAAGACAGTAACAGTCCTCAGGAAGGAGTATTACTAACCCCTAACCCCTTTAACCTCTAACCCCTAGATTGCCCTAGTCCCTAACCCCTAGATTGCCCTAATCCCTAACCCCTCGATTGCCCTAGTCCCTAACCCTAGATTGCCCTAGTCCCTAACCCCTTTAACCTCTAACCCCTAGATTGCCCTAGTCCCTAACCCCTAGATTGCCCTAGTCCCTAACCCTTTTATCCTCTAACCCCTAGATTGCCCTAGTGCCTAAGCCCTAGATTGCCCTAGTCCCTAAACTCTGAACCCTAAGCCCTAGGATGTTAAATGCAAAGATCTAAGTGTACTATAAGCTAGGGTATAGTATGTGTTGATTTGGGATTCAGGGATAGACTTTGGACTGTGTGTCTATGCTTGACTTTCATCAACTGCAGTGATATATAACATCTACCCTGCACGTTCATCACCTGTACTATCACGACACGTTGTGATATATAACATCTACCCTGCACGCTCATCACCTGTACTATCACGACACGTTGTGATATAACATCTACCCTGCACGCTCATCACCTGTACTATCACGACCCGTTGTGATATAACATCTACCCTGCACGCTCATCACCTGTACTATCACGACACGTTGTGATATAACATCTACCCTGCACGTTCATCAACTGTACTATCACGACACGTTGTGATATAACATCTACCCTGCACGCTCATCAACTGTACTATCACGACACGTTGTGATATAACATCTACCCTGCACGCTCATCAACTGTACTATCACGACACGTTGTGATATAACATCTACCCTGCACGCTCATCAACTGTACTATCACGACACGTTGTGATATAACATCTACCCTGCACGTTCATCACCTGTACTATCAAGACACGTTGTGATATAACATCTACCCTGCACGTTCATCACCTGTACTATCACGACACGTTGTGATATAACATCTACCCTGCACGCTCATCAACTGTACTATCACGACACGTTGTGATATAACATCTACCCTGCACGCTCATCAACTGTACTATCACGACACGTTGTGATATAACATGTACCTTGCACGTTCATCAACTGTACTATCACGACACGTTGTGATATAACATCTACCCTGCACGCTCATCACCTGTACTATCACGACACGTTGTGATATAACATCTACCCTGCACGCTCATCAACTGTACTATCACGACACGTTGTGATATAACATCTACCCTGCACGCTCATCAACTGTACTATCACGACACGTTGTGATATAACATGTACCTTGCACGCTCATCAACTGTACTATCACGACACGTTGTGATATAACATGTACCTTGCACGCTCATCAACTGTACTATCACGACACGTTGTGATATAACATCTACCCTGCACGCTCATCACCTGTACTATCACGACATGTTGTGATATAACATGTACCTTGCACGCTCATCACCTGTACTATCACGACACGTTGTGATATAACATCTATCCTGCACGTTCATCACCTGTACTATCACGACACGTTGTGACATAACATCTACCCTGCACGTTCATCAACTGTACTATCACGACACGTTGTGATATAACATCTACCCTGCACGCTCATCAACTGTACTATCACGACACGTTGTGATATAACATCTACCCTGCACGCTCATCAACTGTACTATCACGACACGTTGTGATATAACATCTACCCTGCACGCTCATCATGTGTACTATCACGACACGTTGTGATATAACATCTACCCTGCACGTTCATCAACTGTACTATCGCGACACGTTGTGATATATAACATCTACCCTGCACGCTCATCAACTGTACTATCACGACACGTTGTGATATAACATCTACCCTGCACGCTCATCAACTGTACTATCACGACACGTTGTGATATAACATGTACCTTGCACGCTCATCAACTGTACTATCACGACACGTTGTGATATAACATCTACCCTGCACGTTCATCAACTGTACTATCACGACACGTTGTGATATAACATCTACCCTGCACGCTCATCACCTGTACTATCACGACACGTTGTGATATAACATCTACCCTGCACGCTCATCATGTGTACTATCACGACACGTTGTGATATAACATCTACCCTGCACGTTCATCAACTGTACTATCGCGACACGTTGTGATATATAACATCTACCCTGCACGCTCATCATGTGTACTATCGCGACACGTTGTGATATATAACATCTACCCTGCACGCTCATCAACTGTACTATCACGGCACGTTGTGATATAACATCTCGTCAGTCACTCTGACTGTTCGGTCATTAACTGGTTTACAAACTGTTCCTCTCCCTGACATCGAGAAGAAGCACCTGGACAGAATGCAACTGGACAGAATGCACCTGGATAGGAAGCACCTGGATAGGAAGCACCTGGATAGGAAGCACCTGGACAGAATGCACCTGGATAGGAAGCACCTGGACAGAATGCACCTGGATATGAAGCACCTGGATAGGAATCACCTGGATAGGAAGCACCTGGACAGAATGCACCTGGATAGGAAGCACCTGGATAGGAAACACCTGGATAGGAAGCACCTGGATATGAAGCACCTGGACAGAATGCACCTGGATAGGAAGCACCTGGATAGAATGCACCTGGATAGGAAGCACCTGGATAGGAAACACCTGGATAGGAAGCACCTGGATAGCACCTTACATACACACACACACACATCTAACAGCACACACACACACACACAGACACACACACACACACACACACACACACACACACACACACACACACACACACACACACACACAAACACACACACAAGAAACACACACACACACACAGACACACAATCACACACACACGCACACCAAACACCACACACACGCATCATACATACACACAAACACACATACACAAACACACACACATACACACAAACAAATACTAATAATGTGTGTGTGTGTGTGTGTGACACAGAGAGGAAAAGTGGACAGCAGGACTCAGGTGATGCCAACGTGCCAGGTGGGCATACGGTAGACTCCCTACAGTGGGCCTTAGACCTGAGGATGTCACACACACACACACAAACACACACACACACACACACACACACACACACACACACACACACTGAGAGAGAGAGAGAGAGAATGTCACTCTCTTCACCCCCTCACCCTGTTTCAAGCCAACAGCATCATCTCCTAACACGGACCAATCTGTCGCTGTGCTCCATGATCACAGCTATTAACTAAAGGACCCAGATTTAATCACCTCATTTAATGAATATTTAGAGTATTAGGGTTGACGTGACGGACAGAGATGCAGTCCTGTCCTAGAGGGAATACCAAGGGAAGTCACCTGACAGAGATTCAGTCCTGTCCTAGAGGGAATACCAAGAGAAGTTACCTGACACAGGTTCAGTCCTAGAGGGAATACCAAGGGAAGTCCCCTGACACAGATTCAGTCCCGTCCTAGAGGGAATACCAAGGGAAGTCACCTGACACAGGTTCAGTCCTAGGGGGGATACCAAGGGAAGTCCAGTCTTGTGTTGGACAGTGTAAAAGCAGTGGTAGTTCAACTGAAATATAGCATGACAAATGACTGACTGGTAAACACATAATTTTACGTTAAACCTCCTTAGAGTCGAGTGACGCACCGATGTCCCTTTAAGCTGGAGGTTTCTGTTGCATTGCTTTGGATGAGTCTCAATCCACCTCATCCGAGGTCAAAGGTGAAAGAGCTAAAAACGTCTGTAATGTCCAAACGGTTTGACCTACAACACTGTTATGGAAAAGGGGGAAACTATGACCTCTCTAATGAAAGGGGAGACTCTCACCAACGCGACGGTCGTCTCCGTTTTGCTCTACGACCCCCACAAGGGTCACGGGACTCGTCTGAAATCGGGTACCGTTGATGTGCCAATTTCAGTTTGTTGCATTCAAAATATTAGGACAGCAATGTTATGTGACCCCACTGTGGAAAGGGGAGATTCTCACGAACATGATGGTGTTCTCCGTTTTGCTCTAAATCTCCCACAAGTGTCCCAGGACTCGTCTGAAGGGAACCAGTACCACTTTCAAAACAACAAATGAAGGTCGTATGAAGGTAGTTTTGTGACGACACAAAAAGGGGTAAAATATGTCTACAAATCTCTGTTTTTTTTAATATATCTAGTAGATTTAAAGGACAGACACTTTAAAACCTTGTTTCTTATACAGTAATGTTCTAGATTTAAGGGACACACTTTAAAACCTTATTTCGTATGATTTATTGGACTGTCTATTTTACCATTTATGAAAATGTAATTCAATCAGTTTCTCTGGGCTCTAGTTTCTCTGGGCTCTAGTTTCTCTGGGCTATAGTTTCTCTGGGCTCTAGTTTCTCTGGGCTATAGTTTCTCTGGGCTCTAGTTTCTCTGGGCTCTAGTTTCTCTGGGCTCTAGTTTCTCTGGGCTATAGTTTCTCTGGGCTATAGTTTCTCTGGGCTATAGTTTCTCTGGGCTCTAGTTTCTCTGGGCTATAGTTTCTCTGGGCTATAGTTTCTCTGGGCTATAGTTTCTCTGGGCTCTAGTAGTAAAAGCCAAAGTCAATATTTTATCAAATAATTGTTTAATATATATTTTATTGTTATCTAAAGGGGTTCTAATCAAATAGCTCAATGGTCCATGGTACGACCGTCTTAAAACAATTCCATACTTCAGCTTAGACATTTAACAATCAATAGTTGTCATGGTAATTCTCACCAAAAGGAGAGAGGACTGCATTCTTCAAAAACAACTTCATTACAAGATTTTTCGATAACAACCAGTCAACAGTGCATTGTT
This sequence comes from Oncorhynchus mykiss, assembly GCF_057628025.1. Lineage (NCBI taxonomy): Eukaryota > Metazoa > Chordata > Actinopteri > Salmoniformes > Salmonidae > Oncorhynchus > Oncorhynchus mykiss. The sequence continues at coordinate 46,951 of NC_143039.1, read as the reverse complement.
AGGAAAGCCCAACGAACAGAGTTGTCTCTCTCCTCCTGTAGAAAAAGTACAGTTCGGCAGATGGGTGGAAACAGGGGGGCGTGTGTAAAAGCTTGTCCGTTCAGATTAAGACGTTGACGTTGGCACCGTTGTCCAGAAACCCACGTTTCCACACTTTTAAGTTCCTGTATAGATGGTTAAAACAGGGATGTCACATACTGAGGTCGTAATCAAACGGCTCTTATCTGTCGACCAGACTTCAGACTAAGTCACATATCCTGTACCAGCAAAAAATACTAACATATAACAGCCGATTCTCAGGGTAAAAACAGTATATCCAATGAAACCCCATAGTAGGTAATTAAATAATTTCCTCCACACAGTCTACTATTATGACAATGAATGTCAGTGTGATGACTAGATTTCAGGTAAAGCGTTTTAACCCAAACGACTTCCATCGTCGCGCCCGGCGTGATTTACCAACTTTTTTGTAAAATGGTCGATGTGCAGCTGGTGGGACGGAGTCAGACGCAGGACACGGAGGACGAGTCATAACGGACTTTTACTCAAAACGACGACAAAGTCAATTCCACGCAAGGAAAACAATCCAGCTCACAAAATAGTAGCGACAACTAAACACAGAACAAACACGCACAACACCAGAGGGGGGGAACCAGAGGGGGGGAACCAGAGGGGAGAACCAGAGGGGAGAACCAGAGGGGGGGAACCAGAGGGGGGGAAGCAGAGGGGGGAACCAGAGGGGGGGAACCAGAGGGGGGGAACCAGAGGGGGGTACCAGAGGGGGGGAACCAGAGGGGGGGAACCAGAGGGGGGAACCAGAGGGGGGGAACCAGAGGGGGGGAAGCAGAGGGGGGAACCAGAGGGGGGGAACCAGAGGGGGGGACCCAGAGTGGGGTACCAGAGGGGGGGAACCAGAGGAGGGAACCAGAGGGGGGGAACCAGAGGGGGGGAACCAGAGGGGGGCAACCAGAGGGGGGAACCAGAGAGGGGGGAACCAGAGGGGGGAACCAGAGGGGGGAACCAGAGAGGGGCAACCAGAGGGTTAAATAGAGAATTACATTATAATGTAATGGAAACCAGGTCTGTACAATAAAGACAAAACAAATGGAAATGTAGATCGGTGGCGGCTAGAAAACCGGATGACGTCGACCGCCGAAACGCCGCACCAAACAAGGAGAGGCACCAACTTCGGCGGAAGTCGTGACACACGTCTAACCAACGTGTTTGAGTTAAATCCATTGATCCCAACCCCTTATCCCGTGTGATTAACGGGGGCGGAGCTAGAGCAGCGTTTGAGAGACGAGTGAGGATCCTGAGAAGGGGCACCGGGGGGGGGGGGTCTCTTTTATAAAAACGCCTAAAGAGCTGAAGCGGAGAATCTCACGAACATACAAGTGCTGTATGACGCTCACAACAGTCGTTAGAAGATAAGGCGCTCTTCTACCTAGAAGACCATAGTAAATCCCAGGTCATAGTGTCTATAATACTGTAAGGGGTTCTTCTACCTAGAAGACCATAGTAAATCCCAGGACATAGTGTCTATAATACTGTAAGGGGTTCTTCTACCTAGAAGACCATAGTAAATCCCAGCTCATAGTGTCTATAATACTGTAAGGGGTTCTTCTACCTAGAAGACCATAGTAAATCCCAGCTCATAGTGTCTATAATACTGTAAGGGGTTCTTCTACCTAGAAGACCATAGTAAATCCCAGGTCATAGTGTCTATAATACTGTAAGGGGTTCTTCTACCTAGAAGACCATAGTAAATCCTAGCTCATAGTGTCTATAATACTGTAAGGGGTTCTTCTACCTAGAAGACCATAGTAAATCCCAGGTCATAGTGTCTATAATACTGTAAGGCGCTCTTCTACCTAGAAGATCCCAGGCTATAGTGTCTATAATACTGTAATAAGCTCACATAGTTACTGTCCCAAACTCCAAACTCCACACAGTAGTCCCTGACTAGTTGGATATTCGTTTCCCACTGATCAAACCATTGATTTACTTACAACATTCATATTCACATTAATTTTAATTTTGAATGAACATATTTTTGTTGTTGTTGACAAATTATTGTTTTTTTTGTTAAATTATTCTGTATTCTCTTTGTAGACCTTGTTGTCCTGTAAAATTTTGTATTTATTTTTTTAAATCCCTTCATTGTGAGAGTAAATATAAAGACTGGACATGCCGGTGAATGAAAGTCAATCAAAACCTAGAACACATCACTGATCATGAAACACCTTGGTTCCCAAACCACCAACCCTATTTCACACAGTGCAGTTGACTATATAGGGAATAGGGTTCTATAGGGCCCTGGTCTAAAGTATTGCACTATATAGGGAATAGGGTTCTATAGGGCTCTGGTCTAAAGTAGTGCACTATATAGGGAATAGGGTTCTATAGGGCCCTGGTCTAAAGTATTGCACTATATAGGGAATAGGGTTCTATAGGGCTCTGGTCTAAAGTAGTGCACTATATAGGGAATAGGGTTCTATAGGGCTCTGGTCTAAAGTAGTGCACTATATAGGGAATAGGGTTCTATAGGGCTCTGGTCTAAAGTAGTGCACTATATAGGGAATAGGGTTCCATAGGGCTCTGGTCTAAAGTAGTGCACTATATAGGGAATAGGGTTCTATAGGGCTCTGGTCTAAAGTAGTGCACTATATAGGGAATAGGGTTCTATAGGGCTCTGGTCTAAAGTAGTGCACTATATAGGGAATAGGGTTCCATAGGGCTCTGGTCTAAAGTAGTGCACTATATAGGGAATAGGGTTCTATAGGGCTCTGGTCTAAAGTAGTGCACTATATAGGGAATAGGGTTCCATAGGGCTCTGGTCTAAAGTAGTGCACTATATAGGGAATAGGGTTCTATAGGGCTCTGGTCTAAAGTAGTGCACTATATAGGGAATAGGGTTCTATAGGGCTCTGGTCTAAAGTAGTGCACTATATAGGGAATAGGGTTCCATAGGGCTCTGGTCTAAAGTAGTGCACTATATAGGGAATAGGGTTCTATAGGGCTCTGGTCTAAAGTAGTGCACTATATAGGGAATAGGGTTCCATAGGGCTCTGGTCTAAAGTAGTGCACTATATAGGGAATAGGGTTCTATAGGGCTCTGGTCTAAAGTAGTGCACTATATAGGGAATAGGGTTCTATAGGGCCCTGGTCTAAAGTAGTGCACTATATAGGGAATAGGGTTCTATAGGGCTCTGGTCTAAAGTAATGCATTATATAGGGAATAGGGTGCTATAGGGCTCTGGTTTAAAGTAGTGCACTATATAGGGAATAGGGTTCTATAGGGCTCTGGTCTAAAGTAGTGCACTATATAGGGAATAGGGTTCTATAGGGCTCTGGTCTAAAGTAGTGCACTATATAGGGAATAGGGTTCTATAGGGCTCTGGTCTAAAGTAGTGCACTATATAGGGAATAGGGTTCTATAGGGCTCTGGTCTAAAGTAGTGCACTATATAGGGAATAGGGTTCCATAGGGCTCTGGTCTAAAGTAGTGCACTATATAGGGAATAGGGTTCTATAGGGCTCTGGTCTAAAGTAGTGCACTATATAGGGAATAGGGTTCTATAGGGCTCTGGTCTAAAGTAGTGCACTATATAGGGAATATGGTTCTATAGGGCTCTGGTCTAAAGTAGTGCACTATATAGGGAATAGGGTTCTATAGGGCCCTGGTCTAAAGTAGTGCACTATATAGGGAATAGGGTTCCATAGGGCTCTGGTCTAAAGTAGTGCACTATATAGGGAATAGGGTTCTATAGGGCTCTGGTCTAAAGTAGTGCACTATATAGGGAATAGGGTTCTGTAGGGCCCTGGTCTAAAGTAGTGCACTATATAGGGAATATGGTTCTATAGGGCCCTGGTCTAAAGTAGTGCACTATATAGGGAATAGGGTTCTATAGGGCTCTGGTCTAAAGTAGTGCACTATATAGGGAATATGGTTCTATAGGGCTCTGGTCTAAAGTAGTGCACTATATATAGGGAATAGGGTTCTATAGGGCTCTGGTCTGAAGTAGTGCACTATATAGGGAATAGGGTTCTATAGGGCCCTGGTCTAAAGTAGTGCACTATATAGGGAATAGGGTTCTATAGGGCTCTGGTCTAAAGTAGTGCACTATATAGGGAATAGGGTTCTATAGGGCTCTGGTCTAAAGTAGTGCACTATATAGGGAATATGGTTCTATAGGGCTCTGGTCTAAAGTAGTGCACTATATAGGGAATAGGGTTCTATAGGGCTCTGGTCTAAAGTAGTGCACTATATAGGGAATAGGGTTCTATAGGGCCCTGGTCTAAAGTAGTGCACTATATAGGGAATAGGGTTCTATAGGGCTCTGGTCTAAAGTAGTGCACTATATAGGGAATAGGGTTCTATAGGGCTCTGGTCTAAAGTAGTGCACTATATAGGGAATAGGGTTCTATAGGGCCCTGGTCTAAAGTAGTGCACTATATAGGGAATAGGGTTCTATAGGGCTCTGGTCTAAAGTAGTGCAGTATATAGGGAATAGGGTTCTATAGGGCTCTGGTCTAAAGTAGTGCACTATATAGGGAATAGGGTTCTATAGGGCTCTGGTCTAAAGTAGTGCACTATATAGGGAATAGGGTTCTATAGGGCTCTGGTCTAAAGTAGTGCACTACATAGGGAATAGGGTTCTATAGGGCTCTGGTCTAAAGTAGTGTACTATATAGGGAATAGGGTTCTATAGGGCTCTGGTCTAAAGTAGTGCACTATATAGGGAATAGGGTTCTATAGGGCTCTGGTCTAAAGTAGTGCACTATATAGGGAATAGGGTTCTATAGGGCTCTGGTCTAAAGTAGTGTACTATATAGGGAATAGGGTTCTATAGGGCTCTGGTCTAAAGTAGTGCACTATATATAGGGAATAGGGTTCTATAGGGCTCTGGTCTAAAGTATTGTACTATATAGGGAATAGGGTTCTATAGGGCTCTGGTCTAAAGTAGTGTACTATATAGGGAATAGGGTTCTATAGGGCTCTGGTCTAAAGTAGTGCACTATATATAGGGAATAGGGTTCTATAGGACTCTGTACAGTGACATGAGAATGTAAACAGTCGTGTCTCTGCATTATTCAACAAGCCGATATTCCTCTGCGTAGAACAGTCAATAAGTCAATCTGAGAATCAAACCAAGGTCAACTGTTTGAATGGTGGTATGATGTACACACACACACACACACACACACACACACACACACACACACGCGCACACACACACACACACACACACATGGAGCCCTTCCTGAAGGATCTCCAGGCAGTACGGTGCTAGAGGTCACAGCTACTCAGACTGGGTCTCTGTGGTGGGTAGAGGATCAGAGAGAGAGAGAGACCGAGAGATAGAGAGAGCTACCCTGCTGTCATCACCTGACCCTCAGACTGGGTCTCTGTGGTGGGTAGAGGATCAGAGAGAGAGAGAGAGACCGAGAGATAGAGAGAGAGAGAGCTACCCTGCTGTCATCACCTGACCCTCAGACTGGGTCTGAGAGAGAGAGAGAGAGAGAGAGAGAGACAGAGAGAGAGAGAGAGAGAGAGAGAGAGAGAGAGAGACAGAGAGAGATCAGGACATAGAGAACTATACTGACATTATGAGACCTAAAGTCGTGTCTATCTATCAGGACATAGAGAACTATAGTGATGTCCTGAGACCTAAAGTAGTGTCTATCTATCAGGAAATAGAGAACTATAGTGATGTCCTGAGACCTAAAGTAGTGTCTATCTATCAGGAAATAGAGAACTATAGTGATGTCCTGAGACCTAAAGTAGTGTCTATCTATCAGGACATATGAGACCATTAGTGGAGGTGACAGAGGTTCGACCTCTGTGTGTTGAAACCCACTGAGAGTCTAGAATAACAGGAGTTGACAGGATATGAGGAATGTCGAGGTCAAAGGACATGATCCAGGTTTGGTTCAGTAATTCTCTGATTATTTAAACCATTTCAACATCTTATCTTAACGTCATCTTCCAAACATGTTTTGGCACACACAACACACACACACACACACACACACACACATACACACACACACACACACACACACACACACAAGCTTGAGAGTCACAAGCAGAGTAACTTTGCCTGTCAGTCCCAACGGGTTGGCAGCCAGCAGACTGGAAGCTAAAGTGACAGATCATCGCTCTCCCTCTCTCTCACAGCCAGAGAGGAGGGAGAGGGGTGGGAGGAGGGAGGGGGGGGGGGGGAGAGGGGGAGAGGACGGGGAGGGGGGAGAGGAGGGAGAGGGGTGGGAGGAGGGAGAGGAGGGAGAGGACGGGGAGGGGGTAGAGGAGGAGAGGAGGGAGAGGAGAGGAAGTAGAGGAGTGAGAGGGGGTAGAGGAGGGGGAGGGGGGAGAGGAGGAGAGGAGGGAGAGGAGAGGAAGTAGAGGATTGAGAGGAGGTAGAGGAGGGGGAGGGGGAGAGGGGAGAGAAGGAGAGGAGGGATGGAGGACAGGAGGGATGGAGGGAGAGGAGGGAGAGGAGGAGAGGAGGAGAGGAGAGGAGGGAGAGGGGGGAGAGGAGGAGAGGAGTGATGGAGGAGAGGAGGGATGGAGGGAGAGGAGGAAGAGGAGGAGAGGAGGAGAGGAGGGAGAGGGTCGGGGCATAAGTTTGGGCTGTGCTAATGGACATCTGACCCACAGGACACACACACACACACACACACACACACACACACACACACACACACACACACACACACACACACACAGAAATGTACAGTACACACACACACACACATGCACACAAACATACAAACACACAAACACATACACTGGTATTGTAGAGTTCAGCTCCCAGGAGCACCAAGTCCTGTTCTGTGCTGTTCTGTTCTGTTCTCACCTCACTCAACTAGCTCTATGAGATACAACACATAAACTGTGTCATCACCATCTCTCCTTCTCTCTCTCCATCCCTCCATCCATCCCTCCTGCAATACTCAAGCACCAAGAATGGATTCTCGCTCTCTGTCTCTCTCTCTCTCACCATCTCTCATCCCTCCTTCAATACCCTAGAACAAAGAATGGAGTCTCTCTCTCTCCCTCTCTCCCTCAATACCATAGAATGAAGAATGGAGTGTCTCTCTCTCCCTCTCTCGCTCAATACCACATAATGAAGAATAGAGTCCCTCTCTCTCTCTCTCAATCTCTCTCTCTCCCCTTCTCTCTCAATACCATAGAACAAATAATGGAGTCTCTATCTCTCTCTCTCTCTCTCTCTCTCTCTCTCTCTCTCTCTCTCTCTCTCTCTCTCCCTCAATACCATAGAATTAATAATGGAGTCTCTCTCTCCCTCAATACCATAGAATGAAGAATGGAGTCTCTCTCTCTCTCTCGCTCCGTCAGTACTATATAATGACGAATGGAGTCTCTCTCTCCCTCAATACCATATAATTAAGAATGGAGTCTCTCTCTCCCTCAATACCATAGAATGAAGAATGGAGTCTCTCTCTCTCTCTTCCTCAATACCATATAATTAATAATGGAGTCTCTCTCTCCCTCAATACCATAGAATGAAGAATGGAGTCTCTCTCTCCCTCAATACCATATAATGAATAATGGAGTCTCTCTCTCCCAATACCATAGAATGAAGAATAGAGTCTCTCTCTCCCAATACCATAGAATGAAGAATGGAGTCTCTCTCTCTCAATACCAAAGAATGAAGAATGGAGTCTCTCTCTCTCCCAATACCATAGAATGAAGAATGGAGTCTCTACCTCCCTCAATACCATAGAATGGATAATGGAGTCTGTCTCTTCCAATACCATAGAATGAAGAATGGAGTCTCTCTCTCCCTCAATACCATAGAATGAAGAATGGAGTCTCTCTCTCCCAATACCATAGAATGAAGAATGGAGTCTCTCTCTCCCTCAATACCATAGAATGAAGAATGGAGTCTCTCCCTCCCTCAGTACCATAGAATGAATAATGGAGTCTGTCTCTCCCAATACCATAGAATGAATAATGGAGTCTCTCTCTCCCTCAATAACACAGAATGAAGAATAGAGTCTCTCTCTCCCTCAATACCATAGAATGAATAATGGAGTCTCTCTCTCCCAATACCATAGAATGAATAATGGAGTCTATCTCTCCCAATACCATATAATGAATAATGGATGTCTCTCCCAATACCATAGAATGAATAATGGAGTCTCTCTCTCCCTCAATACCATAGAATGAATAATGGAGTCTCTCTCTCCACCAATACCAGAGAATGAAGAATGGAGTCTCTCTCTCCACCAATACCATAGAATGAAGAATGGAGTCTCTCTCTCTCTCCCAATACCATAGAATGAAGAATGGAGTCTCTCTCTCTCTCCCAATACCATAGAACTAATAATGGAGTCTCTCTCTCCCTCAATACCATAGAATGAATAATGGAGTCTCTCTCTCCACCAATACCATAGAATGAAGAATGGAGTCTCTCTCTCCCTCAATACCATAGAATGAATAATGGAGTCTCTCTCTCCCAATAACATAGAATGAATAATGGAGTCTCTCTCTCCCAATACCATAGAATGAATAATGGAGTCTATCTCTCCCAATACCATAGAATGAATAATGGAGTCTGTCTCTCCCAATACCATTGAATGAATAATGGAGTCTCTCTCTCCCTCAATACCATAGAATGAATAATGGAGTCTCTCTCTCCACCAATACCATAGAATGAATAATGGAGTCTCTCTCTTCCAATACCATAGAATGAAGAATGGAGTCTCTCTCTCCCTCAATACCATAGAATGAATAATGGAGTCTCTCTCTCCACCAATACCATAGAATGAATAATGGAGTCTCTCTCTCCACAAATACCATAGAATGAATAATGGAGTCTCTCTCTTCCAATACCATAGAATGAATAATGGAGTCTATCTCTCCCAATACCATAGAATGAAGAATGGAGTCTGTCTCTCCCAACACCATATAATGAATAATGGAGTCTCTCCCTCCCTCAATACCATAGAATGAATAATGGAGTCTGTCTCTTCCAATACCATAGAATGAAGAATGGAGTCTCTCTCTCCCTCAATACCATAGAATTAATAATGGAGTCTCTCTCTCCCTCAATACCATAGAATTAATAATGGAGTCTCTCTCTCCCTCAATACCATAGAATGAATAATGGAGTATCTCTCTCCCAATACCATAGAATGAATAATGGAGTCTCTCTCTCCCTCAACACCATAGAATGAAGAATGGAGTCTCTCTCTCTCTCCCAATACCATAGAATGAAGAATGGAGTCGCTCTCTCCCTCAACACCATATAATTAATAATGGAGTCTCTCTCTCCCTCAATACCATAGAATGAATATTGGAGTCTCTCTCTCCCAATACCATAGAATGAATAATGGAGTCTCTCTCTCCCTCAACACCATAGAATGAAGAATGGAGTCTCTCTCTCCCTCAATACCATAGAATGAATAATGGAGTCTGTCTC
>NC_143039.1:0-35000 GCF_057628025.1 Oncorhynchus mykiss | reverse complement strand
GGCCTTCAGCTTTACCTGGAACGCTTTTCCAACAGGAGTTCCCACATATGCTGAGCACTTGTTGGCTGCTTTTCCTTCACTCTGCGGTCCAACTCATCCCTGACCATCTAAAATTGGGTTGAGTTCGGGGGATTGTGGAGGCCAGGTCATCTGATGCAGCACTCCATCACTCTCCTTCTTGGTCAAATAGCCCTTACACAGCCTATAGGTGTGTTGGGTCATTGTCCTGTTGAAAAACAAATGATAGTCCCACTAAGCGCAAACCACATGGGATAGTGTAATGCTGCAGAATGCTGTGGTAGCTGGTTAAAGTGTGCCTTGAATTCTAAATAAATCACTCACAGTGTCACCAGCAAATCACCCCCACACCATCACACCTCCTCCTCCATGCTTCACAGTGGGAAACACACACCTCCTCCTCCATGCTTCATGGTGGGAAACACACATGCGGAGGTCATTCCGTTCACCTACTCTGCGTCTCACATAGACACGGCGGTAAGAACCAAACATCTCACATCTGAGACAGATTTCCACCGGTCTAATGTCCATTGCTTGTGTTTCTTGGCCCAAACAAATCTCTTCTTATTGGTGTCCTTTAGCAGTGGTTTCTTTACAGCAACTGGACCATGACGGCCTGATTCACACAGTGTCCTCTAAACAGTTGATGTTGAGATGTCTGTTACTTGAAGTCTGTGAAGCATTTATTTGGGCTGCAATGTCTGAGGCTGGTAACTCTAATGAACTTATCCTCTGCAGCAGAGGTAACTCTGGGTCTTCGGTTCATGTGGCGGTCCTCATGAGAGCCAGTTTCATCAGAGTGCTTGATGGTTTTTGCAATTGCATTGAAGAAACTTTCAAAGTTCTTGAAATTTTCCAGATTGACTGACCTTCATAACTTAAAGTAATGATGGACTGTCGTTTCACTTTGCTTATTTGAGCTGTTCTTGCCATAATATGGACTTGGTCTTTTACCAAATAAGGCTATCTTCTGTATACCATCCCTACCTTGTCACAACACAACTGATTGGCTCAAACGCATTAAGAAGGAAAGATATTACACAAATTAACTTTTAACAAGGCACACCTGTTAATTGAAATGCATTCCTGGTCACTACCTCATGAAACTGGTTGAGAGAATGCTAAGAATGTGCAAAGCTGTCATCAAGGCAAAGGGTGGCTACTTTGAAGAATCTCAAATATAAAATATATTTAGATTTATTTAACACTTTTTTGGTTACTACATGATTTCCTATGTGTTGAAGGGGCATATGTCTGATCTAGACGGTTCTAATAGGGTGGGGCCATGGTTTGGTTGGGTTGGTCTCGGTTGGTTGGGTTGGTCTCGGCTGGTTGGGGTGGTCTCGGATGGTTTGGGTGGTCTTGGCTGTTTGGGTTGGTCTCGGCTGGTTGGGTTGGTCTCGGATGGTTGGGGTGGTCTCGGATGGTTGGGGAGGTCTTGGCTGGTTGGGTTGGTCTCGGCTGGTTGGGTTGGTCTTGGCTGGCTGGGGTGGTCTCGGCTGGTTGGGGTGGAAATGGTTGGGGTGGTCTCGGCTGGTTGGGGTGGTCTCGGCTGGTTGGGGTGGTCTCGGCTGGTTGGGGTGGTCTTGGCTGGTTGGGGTGGTCTTGGCTGGTTGGGTTGGGGATGGTTGGGGTGGTCTTGGCTGGTTGGGGTGGTCTTGACTGGTTGGGTTGGTCTCGGCTGGTTGGGTTGGTCTCGGCTGGTTTGGGTGGTCTCGGCTGGTTGGGGTGGTCTCGGCTGGTTGGGGTGGTCTTGGCTGGTTGGGGTGGTCTTGGCTGGTTGGGTTGGGGATGGTTGGGGTGGTCTCGGCTGGTTGGGGTGGTCTTGACTAGTTGGGTAGGTCTCGGCTAGTTGGGTTGGTCTCGGCTGGTTGGGGTGGTTTCGGATGGTTGGGGTGGTCTTGGCTGGTTGGGTTGGTCTCGGCTGGTTGGGTTGGTCTTGGCTGGCTGGGGTGGTTTCGGCTGGTTGGGGTGGTCTCGGCTGGTTGGGTTGGGGATGGTTGGGGTGGTCTCGGCTGGTTGGGGTGGTCTTGACTGGTTGGGGTGGTCTCGGATGGTTGGGTTGGTCTCGGCTGGTTGGGGTGGTCTTCGCTGGTTGGGGTGGTCTTGGCTGGTTGGGTTGGGGATGGTTGGGGTGGTCTCGGCTGGTTGGGGTGGTCTTGGCAGGTTGGGGTGGTCTCTGCTGGTCGGGGTGGTCTTGGCTGGTTGGGGTGGTCTTGGCTGGTTGGGTTGGGGATGGTTGGCGTGGTCTCGGCTGGTTGGGTTGGGGATGGTTGGGGTGGTTTCGGCTGGTTGGGATGGGGATGGTTGGGGTGGTCTCGGCTGGTTGGGGTGTGGCTGGTTGGGGTGGTCTTTGCTGGTTGGGGTGGTCTAGGCTGGTTGGGTTGGGGTTGGTTGGGGTGGTCTCGGCTGTTTTGGCTGGGGATGGTGGTGTGGTCTCGGCTGGTTGGGGTGGTCTTGGCTGGTTGGGGTGGTCTAGGCTGTTTGGGTTGGGGGTGGGGATGGTTGGGGTGGTCTTGGATGGTTGGGGTGGGGGTGGGGATGGTTGGGGTGGGGTGGGGTGGGGATGAGGATGGTTGGGGTGGGGGCGGGGATGGTTGGGGTGAGGGTGAGGGCTGGTTGGGGTGGGAATTGTTTGGGTTGGATTTGGCTGGTTGGGGTGGTCTGGGTAGGTTGGGGTGGGTTTTAGGGCTGGTTGGGGTGGGAATGGTTGGGGTTGGATTTGGCTGGTTGGGGTGGTCTAGGCTGGTTGTGGTGGGGGTGAGGATGTGAATGGTTGGGGTGGTCTGGGTTGGTTGTGGTTGTGTTGAGGGTGAGGTTGTGGCTGGTTGTGGTTGTGGTGAGGTGGTGGCTGGTTGGGGTGGGGATGTTTGGGGTGGTCTGGGATGGTTGTGGTTGTGGTGAGGTTGTGGCTGGTTGGGATGGTCTGGGCTGCTTGGGGTGAGGTTGTGCCTGGTTGGGGTGGTCTGAGCTGGTTGTGGTGAGGTTGTGGCTGGTTTGGGTGGTCTGGGCTGGTTGGGGTGACGTTGTGGCTGGTTGGGGTGGTCTGAGCTGGTTGTGGTGAGGTTGTGGCTGGTTGGGGTGGTCTGGGCTGGTTTGGGTGAGGTTGAGTCTGGTGATGCTGTGGTCTGGAAATAGCACTCTCTCTCTCTCTCTCTCTCTCTCTCTCTTGGCAGAAACATGTCATCTACTATTTAGCACAAAGAAGGTGTTGTTCACCAAAGGGTGGATGAGAGACATACTTTACTTATTAAATTACCACATATATACGTGTGTGAAATATAGAGTGTTGTGGTCATCTACTCAACAGGCATTTCACCAAATCAACCTCTAGATGGTAGTGTTTACCGTAAAACACTGGTGACGAACTACTGCTGCTGCAAGACCGTGTCCAACACAGTCACTCTCTCTCTCTCTCTTTTTTTTCTCTCTCTCTCTCTTTCTTTCTCTATCTCTTTCTTTCTCTATCTCTCTTTCTTTCTCCATCTCTCTCTCTCTCTCTTTTCTCTCTCTCTCTCTCTTTCTTTCTCTCTCTCTCTCTCTCTCTCTCTCCCTCTCTCTCTCTCTCTCTCTCTCTCTCTTTCTTTCTCTCTCTCCCTCTCTCTCTCTCTCTCTCTCTTTCTTTCTCTATCTCTCTCTCTCTTTCTTTCTCTCTCTCTCTCTCTCTCTCTCTCTCTCTTTCTTTCTCTATCTCTCTCTCTCTTTCTTTCTCTATCTCTCTCTCTCTCTCTCTCTCTCTCTCTCTCTCTCTCTCTCTCTCCCTCTCTCTCTCCCTCTCTCTCTCCCTCTCTCTCTCTTTCTCTATCTCTCTCTCCCTCTCTCTCTCTCTCTCTCTCTCTCTCTCTCTCTCTCTCTCTCTGTCAGATCAGAAGAACTCACACAGATGGATGCTAAATAAGAGTGGGAAAGAGCTAACTGCATTCAAATTCAGGAATGACATGTCAGAAATCAATATTGTTAACACCTTTTAGATGTGTAAATTTCTAGTTGGATAGCTATTTATTTGTCACACGTTGAAAGAAGCTAAATACCAAATCCGAAGGGATTTGTTCCTGTTTATGAAGACACGTCAGGTGACATTGGAATTGTTTAACGTAGTAAAAGTATCAGGCGTAAAGTATTGATCATCTCTGTAATAGCCTGGTATCCCTAGCGGACAAATGACTTGACCTATTACACCAATGACCTCAACTGATCTGTGATCTGTCTAACATTCATTAATACTTAGCCTACACTATAACTTCAACTGATCTGTGATCTGTCTAACATTCATTAATACTTAGCCTACAATATAACTTCAACTGATCTGTGATCTGTCTAACATTCATTAATACTTAGCCTACAATATAACTTCAACTGATCTGTGATCTGTCTAACATTCATTAATACTTAGCCTACAATATAACTTCAACTGATCTGTGATCTGTCTAACATTCATTAATACTTAGCCTACAATATAACTTCAACTGATCTGTGATCTGTCTAACATTCATTAATACTTAGCCTACACTATAACTTCAACTGATCTGTGATCTGTCTAACATTCATTAATACTTAGCCTACAATATAACTTCAACTGATCTGTGATCTGTCGTATGTTCACTTCTATAAAGCCCATTGCGCTATTTCATGGAGTGTAGGCTATTTTTACCGCTGTGGCCAGTAGTCCAACGGTAGCCATGTGTAACTGATAAATCACACGCATAAGGTTGGTTCTCCTCTGTTCCTTGTTGAACGATGCTATAATAAACATCCTTATAAACTCTAATTTCACGGATATCTAACGGAAAGTCTTGAGATAATAATAACAGTAAGTTGGTGCAGTGAATGAATCGGCTCGAGCCTGGGAGCATCTCCGCAGCCTGCAGCATCTCACCGAGACTTTCATCAGTGTGGTCGCGGTGCGTGGTAACCGATGTAACGGACGTTCCTCTCGACCAATCAGATCTATTTTCGGATCCCCATCAGCGAAACTGTAATGGAGAGGGCGTCCAATGAGGAAGGTCGGAGGTGGCGACGTGTTATACTTCACCCCCCTATGGGTTTATTCAGAGTTAGTGCAAGATATTCAGTTCTAGGAGAGAGTGAACGGATAAGCGCCACACACACACACCATTCCACTCCGTCATAGCACTGAATGGACTATCACGGATTCAATTAGATGCGTTCCAAAGATTGTGAATATTATTATTTTTGTCTTTCTCACATTTGTTCTATTTTTTTTTTAACACGAAAGGAGGCGCAATTTCAATGGAGAGCCTCAGTGAAGTTGACACATGATGGGACAAGCAAACCGTGTGCGTTATTCTATCAGTGGGCGCTTTCAGCTAAACAGGTAGCAAGCCAAGCGGACTATTTTACCGTAGGCTACCACCGGCAACAACAAAAAAATACGACTGATATTGGAGCTACCGGTGATGCAGAATGACTGCATGGTCCGAGGAACCCGCCGCTCGCCACTGATCAGCTGATTTTGTTTGTGGGAGAGGAGAATCAGCCGCAGTCGACATTATATGATCGACTGAAGGGAGCATCAACGCTTTTCATGTAAAGTTCAATGCCAAAAAAAAACGAACTGTGAAACGTTTAGAAATATAATTCATTATTGTGTCTCTCCTCGCCGGTGCTGTTTTCTCTTTCCCTCACGGTCAACTGCCGTTATATCAGTAGAACCAAAAGGCATTGCGCTTCACAGACTTGGACTTGAAGAAATCTAACGGCTGCGATCAATACCGATATCTTTACCAACCGGATTTAAAACAGGATATTCCAACTCTGAATAGGATTTGTATCGAATAGGAGAGGAGGCTTCTATGCACAGCCGCAATTTTGGGCATTAGAAGAACACGCATTCCAATTATCTCGCGCACTAAAGGGGATTTTCTTTTGGATAACGGTAAGAATATTCAGAGCGCACTATTATGGAAAAGATTAAAAAATATATATTTATTGTTGTTGCCTATTTACAACGGTTAAATAATGGTGAAATTCATCCCGTTGAAATTCAAACACAGGGTATTTGATTCCATCCTACGTCCTTTTAATCACAATAATTTAAGCGTAATGGATCTCGGCTGCCTGTAGCTCTCTGAAGTTACAACGGCGAAGTGCTTATAGAGAGGCGTTGAGGAATCGTTATGGGCATAATGTGTATAAGGTCTGGGGAGAAGAGGGCACAGACTTGAATGGCTGCTTGAGCGCTTGCTGCAGTATGATATTATCCTAAGGGCTTTTTTTTGAGGGGGGGTGTAACCGAAACAAGTGTCCAGGAACCAAAGAGGAGAGAGGAGATGGGTAAAAAAGGTAGATTACAACAATTAGATACCTTGAAGTTAGGTTAATGTTAAATGTATTAATCAAGGACACTGCGGATGCCATGTGTTTGAGATTAGATTTGGATGTTTTATTTTGAGGCACCTTTGCTGTAGTCCGAGGGTATTATGATCAAATATAGGATATTTTAAAGTGATATTATGTTGGATTTTTTTTCAGTTAGATTTTTACGCATCTTTTCGAAAGCACCACCCCTAAAAGTGTGAACACCCCCCCCCCACCCCCCTGATCTGAGGCTTTACTGAAATAAATCTAATGCAAACTCTTTGTCTATTCATAGGGTTGTCCGTGTGTGGAAACTGCCCCTTCTTCAAATGCAAGATTTCACCAATCCATCACTCTGACATTCAACATTGCATTGAAAGAAGAAGAAGTGTTTAAAATCCACAAGGTCTGAAACACTGGAACCACAGGACCGTTGTCACCATGGATCTAACAGACTTTTACTTGTTGGCTGCTCTCGTTGCCTGTTTTTGGATGGACCCTTCTATAGCCCAGGAACTGATCTATCCTATTAGAGAGGAACTGCAGGAAAACGTTCTCATTGGAAACATACCGAAGGACCTGAACGTCTCGCATACAAACGCTGCTACCGGAGCTAGCGCTAACCTGGTCTACAGGCTGGTGTCTAAAGCCGGCGACAACCCTCTGCTCAGAGTGCAGAGCAGCACGGGAGAGATATTTACGACCTCCAATCGCATCGACAGGGAGAGGCTCTGTCCCGGCCCCTCGTTCGAGGAGAACGAATGCTCCTTCGAGATCGAGGTGGTGATTTTACCCAACGACTACTTCAGATTGATAAAGATTAAGATCGTAGTCAAGGACACCAACGATAACGCTCCCATGTTTCCGTCTCCCGTCATCAACATCTCCATCCCGGAGAACACGCTGATCAACAGTCGTTTCGCCATCCCCTCCGCCACCGACCCCGACACCGGCCCCAACAGTGTACACAAGTACCAGCTGGTGAACGGGCAAAGCGCCTTCGGGTTGGACATCGTAGAGACGCCCGAGGGGGAGAAGTGGCCGCAGCTCATCGTTCAGCAGAACCTGGACAGGGAACAGAAGGACACGTACGTCATGAAGATCAAGGTGGAGGACGGCGGCATGCCACAGAAATCCAGCACCGCCATCCTCCAAGTCACCGTCACGGACGTTAATGATAACAAGCCGGTGTTCAGGGAGAACCAGATCGAGGTCCACATACCGGAGAACTCGCCAATAGGGACGTCCGTAGTCCAGCTACAGGCTACGGACGCAGACGTCGGGGCGAATGCCGAAATCAAATACATGTTCGGGACGCAGGTGTCCCCAGCTACCAAGAGACTATTTGCTTTAAACGGCACCACTGGCCTTATAACCGTACAGCGACCCCTCGATAGAGAGGAGACCGCCATACACAAGTTATCCGTGTTAGCGAGCGACGGCAGCTCCAGCCCAGCCAGAGCTACCGTAACTATAAACGTGACGGACGTGAACGACAATCCGCCAAACATCGATCTGAGATATATCATCAGTCCAATAAACGGCACCGTGTTCCTCTCGGAGAAAGACCCAATCAACACCAAGATAGCTTTGATCACCGTGTCGGACAAGGACACGGACGTCAACGGCAAGGTCATCTGTTTCATCGAGAAGGATGTCCCCTTTCACCTCAAAGCGGTGTACGACAACCAGTATCTACTAGAGACGTCGGCGCTGCTCGACTTTGAGGGGACCAAAGAGTACAACTTCAAAATCATAGCCTCCGACTCTGGCAAGCCGAGCTTGAACCAGACAGCGTTGGTAAGGGTGAGGCTGGAGGATGAAAATGACAACTCGCCGATCTTCAGCCAGCCTGTCATCGAGCTGGCCGTCATGGAGAACAACAAACGCGATCTCTTCCTCACGACTCTCAGCGCCACCGACGAGGACAGCGGGAAAAACGCGGAGATCGTCTACCAACTGGGCCCTAACGCCTCGTTCTTTGACCTGGACCGTAAAACCGGTGTCCTCACGGCCTCCCGGGTTTTCGATCGCGAGGATCAGGATCGGTTCCTCTTCACGGTAACGGCCCGAGACAACGGGACGCCTCCACTCCAGAGCCAGGCGGCAGTCATCGTGACAGTGCTCGATGAAAACGACAACAGCCCCAAGTTCACCCACAACCACTTCCAGTTCTTTGTGTCAGAGAACCTGCCCAAGTACAGCACGGTGGGGGTGATAACCGTCACAGACTCAGACGCCGGGGAAAATGCCGCCGTCACGCTTTCGATACTCAGCAACAACGAGAACTTTATCCTAGACCCGTACTCTGGAGTAATAAAGTCCAACGTGTCCTTTGACCGGGAGCAGCAGAGCTCATACACCTTCGACGTCCGGGCGGTGGATAGCGGGCGGCCCCCATGTTCCTCGGCCGCCAAGGTGACCATCAATGTCATCGACGTAAACGACAACACCCCCATCGTCATCTACCCTCCTTCCAACACCTCCTTCAAACTGGTCCCCCTCTCGTCCATCCCTGGATCGGTGGTGGCCGAGGTCTTTGCTGTGGACGGTGACACAGGGATGAACGCAGAGCTCAAGTACACCATCGTTAGCGGCAACACCAAAGGTCTGTTCCGGATCGACCCTGTGACAGGAAACATTACCCTGGAGGAGAAGCCTGCTATCTCCGACATCGGCCTCCATCGGCTGGTCGTGAACATTAGCGACCTGGGCTACCCTAAGTCCCTGCACACCCTGGTGCTGGTGTTCCTCTACGTGAACGACACGGTCGGCAACGCCACGTTTATCTACGACCTCATTCGCCGCACCATGGAGACGCCCCTGGACAGGAACATCGGGGAGAGCAGTGAGACTTACCAGAGCGGAGATTATCTCACCATCATGATCGCCATCGTAGCCGGGGCGATGGTGGTGATTGTGGTGATCTTCGTGACAGTCCTGGTGCGCTGCCGTCACACCTCGCGGTTCAAGGCGGCCCAGAGAAAGAAGCAGGGCGCTGAGTGGATGTCTCCCAACCAGGAGAACAAGCAGAACAAGAAGAAGAAGCGTAAGAAAAGGAAGTCGCCTAAAAGCTCCCTCCTGAACTTTGTCACCATCGAGGAGAACAAGCCGGACGACCCGGCTCACGAGCCCATCAACGGCAACATCAGCCTGCCTGCCGAGCTGGAGGAGCCTGGCCACTTTGACTGGAACGCTGCTCCAACGACCACCTTCAAGCCCTCCAGTCCAGACCTGGCACGGCACTACAAGTCCGCTTCTCCGCAGTCCGCGTTCCACCTCAAAGCGGACACGCCGGTCTCCGTGAAGAAACACCACATGATTCAGGAGCTCCCTCTGGACAACACCTTCGTAGGGGGCTGTGATACTCTCTCCAAGAGATCCTCCACTAGTTCAGACCACTTCAGTGCCTCGGAGTGCAGTTCCCAGGGAGGATTCAAGACTAAGGGATCCGTACACCCGTCCAGACAGGTAAAAGATAACTTTTACTGGTCTATAAGTACTGCGTATAACTGCCCGGTCCAACAGTGCTGAGCTCCCTTCTACACTATACACTATAGCTGACTTGGTCTTAACACCAATGAGAAAGGGGGGGATTCACCCCCCTACTATAAGTCCCACTATAAGTCCCACTGTACCTTTTAAACCCCCCCCCCCAAAAAAAAAATCACATATATATGAATTCATGTATGACATGTGGTTAACTATAGACTGAACCAAACAAACAACATGCATACTATTAATTTTCCCTTCGCGTCTCCTCCCTACAGTCTCTTGCTGTTATTATGTTCCCCTTTTTATTTTTTTTAAAAGTTATTTAAAAAGATATATTTCAATCAAACATGTACCACGTGGGCAACCGTCTAAAGCCTTGTCAGATTCTACAGACACATGACCTTTTAAATGGGCCTCAGAAGGTTGAATGAGATAAATGGTGTCCTGCCTTCCAAACGGCCCCCTCTTATTCCCTATCGTAGTGCACTCCGTTTGACCAGGGTGGATAGGGGGAATAGGGTTCATAAGGGAATAGGGTCCAAAGGGCTCTGGTCAAAAGTAGTGCACTATTAAAGGGAATGGGGCGGGGGGAGGCATTTGGGATGCGGACTAGATGGTGAAATTGATGTGTTGCAAAGATGCCTTTAAAAAAACATTTGTGAAAGAAACATTTTTTTCTCGCCTGTCTACTCAGCTCACCATTTTATCATTGATTATATTACGGAAACGTCTAGTACCACAACACCAGTAGGAGAAACATCTACTACCACAACACCAGTAGGAGAAACATCTACTACCACAACACCAGTAGGAGAAACATCTAGTACCACAACACCAGTAGGATAAACATCTAGTACCACAACACCAGGAGGAGAAACATCTAGTACCACAACACTAGTAGGAGAAACATCTACTACCACAACACCAGTAGGAGAAACATCTACTACCACAACACCAGGAGGAGAAACATCTAGTACCACAACACCAGGAGGAGAAACATCTAGTACCACAACACCAGTAGGAGAAACATCTACTACCACAACACCAGTAGGAGAAACATCTACTACCACAACACCAGGAGGAGAAACATCTAGTACCACAACACCAGGAGGAGAAACATCTAGTACCACAACACCAGTAGGAGAAACATCTAGTACCACAACACCAGGAGGAGAAACATCTAGTACCACAACACCAGTAGGATAAACATCTAGTACCACAACACTAGTAGGAGAAACATCTACTACCACAACACCAGTAGGAGAAACATCTACTACCACAACACCAGTAGGAGAAACATCTACTACCACAACACCAGTAGGAGAAACATCTAGTACCACAACACCAGTAGGAGAAACATCTAGTACCACAACACCAGCAGGAGAAACATCTAGTACCACAACACCAGTAGGATAAACATCTAGTACCACAACACCAGTAGGAGAAACATCTACTACCACAACACAACAACAGAAGAAGTGAAACCACTCTGTATACATCTAGAGACAACGACTGAGTTCTACTGATGCTTCCAGCTCGTGCCCCCCCCCCCCCCCCCCCAATACGTTGACTCCTCCTCCTTTCCCCTCATGATGTTCTATAGGATTGTGTATTTACGCTATTAGTAGATCTGTATGTTTATATATTGATACTACAGCAAAACACACCGTTGACCTGCTCGAAGTCCAAAGTCAGAACCTTAATATAGGGCTTCTGAAATGTTTTTAAAACTCATTTGTTGATTATATCGGTGTAGGAAACAATTCATTCATCTGAGCTGAAACTGACCGTAATTCTTCCCCCTCTCTCTACGGTGAATCACTGTCATATTCTAGCAGTATAACTGTGTGTGTGTGTGTGTGTGCATGTGCGTGCATACGTGTGCATGTGCGTGTGTATGTGTGTGTGTGTGTGTGTGTGTGTGTGTGTGTGTGCGTGTGTGTGTGTGTGTGTGTCTGTGTGCCCTTTACGGAACCTGATACACATCCAATTGAAAAAGGATTATTCAATAATGAGGACTCAGATTCCAACCTAATCCATGATGTGTTTTTATCAAAACCTTATTAATTTGTCCTGCTAATAAAACCCTCAATACAAACATGCTCTTCCTGATGTCATAGAGCTGGAGGAGGGGAGGAGGGGAAGAGGAGCCCACGTGGAGAGAAGGAGCGAGAGAGAGAGAGTCGCTGGATGATAGAGGGAAGGATAGAGAGAGGATTGGGGTGGGTGGGGTGATAGATTAATGGGGGAGGTACATCACCTGAAGAGGGCACTGTTGCTCTGCTTGCCATTCCCTGGCACTGAGCCAACCTGCACTAGTACCCCTAATGCATTGGGAGGAGGAGAAGGAGAGAGATGGAGAGCAGTCTGTGTTTGTGGCTCTCTCCGATCCTCAGTGAAATTCTCGTGCCTAATGCTTTGGAAGATGGGAGAGAGAGAGAGAGAGAGAGAGAGAGAGAGAGAGAGAGAGAGAGAGAGAGAGAGAGAGAGAGAGAGAGAGAGAGAGAGAGAGAGAGAGAGAGAGAGAGAGAGAGAGACAGAGAGAGAGAGAGAGAGAGAGAGAGAGAGAGAGAGAGAGAGAGAGAGAGAGACAGAGAGAGAGAGAGAGAGAGAGAGAGAGAGGGAGAGAGAGAGAGAGAGAGCAGACTGTGTTTGTGGCTCTCTCTTCTCTTTAATGAAATACTCATGCCTAATGCTTTGGGAGAGGGAGAGAGAGAGAGATGGAGAGCAATCTGTGTTTGTGGCTCTCTCCAATACTCAGTGAAATACTTGTGCCTAATGCTTTGGGAGAGAGAGAGAGAGAGAGAGAGAGACAGAGAGAGAGAGAGCAGACTGTGTTTGTGGCTTTCTCCTCTCTGATCCTCAGTGAAAAACTCATGTCTAACGACGTTGCTAAATGCACAGGCAGATTGATAATGACAGTCGAAGACGAATCACTGATAAGAGCTATCCGGGAAGAGAGAGAGAGCTCGTGTGCAGGGGCTGGATAGAGGGATGAGGGGGACGGTGTGACTCCTGTTGACGCATCACATCTCTGGGTTGACGCCTCAGAGGTTGTAAAAGAAAGATGGCGGACAAAAGAACCATTAAGGTCTGGTTTGTTGGTGTTGTCAGTGTTCTACATCTCTGTAGTGGAGATGGAGGAGGCTGGGGGAGGGGAGGGGTGGTGGGGAGAGGTGGACGGAGATGGGGGTCAAGGGATGGTGGGGGGGGGTAGAGGAGGCCATGGGAGGGGAGGGGTGTTGGGGTCATTTTTTCTGCTGAGAGCAGGTTCACTAGTAGGACACATTAAGTATGCCACTCTCTCTCACACACACACACACACACATACACACACACACACACACACACACACACGTGAGGTATGACAGTGCAGTGGGGTAATTTCTAACCACTTCCTACAGTCGTCCCACAATTCATTATCAGATTCATTGCGATCAATATGTTTTAATAATTGATACAGAAAAGCAGTGACAGTTGTCCGTTGTGTCCTGACGTTGTACTGTGTGTATTCTGTGTGTATTCTGTGTGTGTTCTGTGTGTGTTCTGTGTGTGTTCTGTGTGTATTCTGTGTGTTTGTAGCCACAATACCTAGAGTAGATAGCCTCTATCCCCAGCTAATGGATGAACACAGTGGCTCTGCAACGTGAGTGATCTCTCAGGATGTCTCACGGTGTCTCAGGATCTCTCAGGATGTCTCAGGATGTCTCAGGATGTCTCAGGATGTCCCAGGATGTCTCAGGATGTCCCAGGATGTCTCAGGATGTCTCGGGATGTCTCAGGATCTCCCAGGATGTCTCAGGATGTCTCAGGATGTCCCAGGATGTCTCAGGACGTCTCAGGATGTCTCAGGATGTTGCTCAGGGTGTTGCTCAGGGCTGGGTGTTGCTCAGCCATATGGGCCCCTGTGCATTTAAAACTAGTTCACTATTATACAGACTAAGGGATCCACCAGACACCCTCCTCTCCTTTGTAAATGGTGCAGTGGAATGGACAATAACACACTATCTAGTTAGTGATCACAGCAGCCAACAGAAAGGCTTGTTTGGAATCAGCCCTAGAACAGCACCCTTGACTGACAACTTTAGGGGAGGGGCGGAGGGGGAGGGACGGATGGGCAGCGGGGGGGGGGGGGGGGGGGGGGGGGGATAGGGAATAGGGTTCTATAGGGCTCTGGTCTAAAGTAGTGCACTATATAGGGAATAGGGTTCTATAGGGCTCTCGTCTAAAGTAGTGCACTATATATGGAGTAGGGTTCTATAGGGCTCTGGTCTAAAGTAGTGCACTATGTAGGGAATAGGGTTCTATAGGGCTCTGGTCTAAAGTAGTGCACTATATAGGGAATAGGGTTCTATAGGGCTCTGGTCTAAAGTAGTGCAATATATATATATGGAGTAGGGTTCTATAGGGCTCTGGTCTAAAGTAGTGCACTATATAGGGAATAGGGTTCTATAGGGCTCTGGTCTAAAGTAGTGCACTATATATAGGGAATAGGGTTCTATAGTGCCCTGGTCTAAAGTAGTGCACTATATATGGAATAGGGTTCTATAGGGCTCTGGTCTAAAGTAGTGCACTACATAGGGAATATTTTTCCATATGGAACACTTCCCTGGTTATTTTTGACTCCTGTTCTGGAAGGTTTTAAAGGTGTTTGTGATTGCATGTTACGGTGAGTGAATGAGGACCCAAAAGCGAACTAACTTAAACAGAGCTTCTTTAATAACCAAACATAGGTAGGCTCAGATAGACCGGCAGATTCCGACAGGACAGGACAAGGTTACAGCAAACATGACGATAGTCTGGCTCAGGCATGAAACACAACAAACAAGAATCCGACAAGGACAGGAACAAAAACAGAGAGAGATATAGGGGACTAATCAGAGGGAAAAGGGGAACAGGTGGGAGAAGGGGTGACGAGGTAGTCAAGAGGAGACAAGGAACAGCTGGGGGAAAGCGGGGGAGAAAAGGTAACCTAATACGACCAGCAGAGGGAGACAGGGTGAAAGGAAAGGACAGAAAGACACAACATGACAATACATGACATTGCAGGGCTTTAAATGATTCTATGAAGTAGTGTAGGGAACATTTAATTTATTGATTCAGCTGCACATCTGGTTCTCACACACAGACGTTGACTCAACAGGGTTCTCACCTGCACTGGTCGCACACCTTCTAATAAACCTTATAATAAACCTTACAATAAACCTTATAATAAACCTTATAATAAACCTTATAATACACCTTTTAATAAACCTTATAATAAACCTTATAATACACCTCATAATAAACCTTATAATAAACCTTATAATAAACCTTATAATAAACCTTTTAATAAACCTTATAATAAACCTTATAATACACCTTATAATAAACCTTATAATAAACCTTATAATAAACCTTATAATAAACCTTTTAATAAACCTTATAATAAACCTTTTAATAAACCTTATAATAAACCTTTTAATAAACCTTTTAATAAACCTTATAATAAACCTTATAATAAACCTTATAATAAACCTTATAATAAACCTTTTAATACACCTTATAATAAACCTTATAATAAACCTTTTAATAAACCTTATAATAAACCTTATAATAAACCTTTTAATAAACCTTATAATAAACCTTACAATAAACCTTATAATAAACCTTATAATAAACCTTATAATAAACCTTATAATTAACCTTATAATAAACCTTATAATAAACCTTACAATAAACCTTATAATAAACCTTATAATAAACCTTATAATAAACCTTATAATAAACCTTATAATAAACCTTTTAATAAACTCTACAGCCGTTGGCTTGTATTCACAGAGTGACGCATCGGATCGCATTGCCTTTTACCTCATATTCGTTTGGGCTGGTGGGGGACCTGATCCTAAATCAGAACCCCTACTCTGAGACTCCGTGTGAATCCAGGCCTTTGATCCCAAATCAGAACCCCTACTCTGAGACTCCGTGTGAATCCAGGCCTTTGATCCCAAATCAGAACCACACACTCTGAGACGCTGTGTGAATCCAGGCCTTTGATCCCAAATCAGAACCACACACTCTGAGACGCTGTGTGAATCCAGGCCTTTGATCCCAAATCAGAACCACACACTCTGAGACGCTGTGTGAATCCAGGCCTTTGATCCCAAATCAGAACCACACACTCTGAGACGCTGTGTGAATCCAGGCCTTTGATCCCAAATCAGAACCACACACTCTGAGACGCTGTGTGAATCCAGGCCTTTGATCCCAAATCAGAACCACACACTCTGAGACGCTGTGTGAATCCAGGCCTTTGATCCCAAATCAGAACCCCTACTCTGAGACGCTGTGTGAATCCAGGCCTTTGATCCCAAATCAGAACCACACACTCTGAGACGCTGTGTGAATCCAGGCCTTTGATCCCAAATCAGAATCCCTACTCTGAGACTCCGTGTGAATCCAGGCCTTTGATCCCAAATCAGAACCCCTACTCTGAGACGCTGTGTGAATCCAGGCCTTTGATCCCAAATCAGAACCCCTACTCTGAGACGCTGTGTGAATCCAGGCATTTAATCCCAAATCAGAACCACACACTCTGAGACGCTGTGTGAATCCAGGCCTTTAATCCCAAATCAGAACCCCTACTCTGAGACGCTGTGTGAATCCAGGCATTTAATCCCAAATCAGAACCACACACTCTGAGACGCTGTGTGAATACAGGCATTTAATCCCAAATCAGAACCCCTACTCTGAGACGCTGTGTGAATCCAGGCATTTAATCCCAAATCAGAACCACACACTCTGAGACGCTGTGTGAATACAGGCCTTTAATCCCAAATCAGAACCCCTACTCTGAGACGCTGTGTGAATCCAGGCATTTAATTCCAAATCAGAACCACACACTCTGAGACGCTGTGTGAATCCAGGCCTTTGATCCCAAATCAGAACCCCTACTCTGAGACGCTGTGTGAATCCAGGCATTTAATCCCAAATCAGAACCACACACTCTGAGACGCTGTGTGAATCCAGGCCTTTAATCCCAAATCAGAACCACACACTCTGAGACGCTGTGTGAATCCAGGCCTTTGATCCCAAATCAGAACCACACACTCTGAGACGCTGTGTGAATCCAGGCCTTTGATCCCAAATCAGAACCACACACTCTGAGACGCTGTGTGAATCCAGGCCTTTGATCCCAAATCAGAACCCCTACTCTGAGACGCTGTGTGAATCCAGGCATTTAATCCCAAATCAGAACCACACACTCTGAGACGCTGTGTGAATCCAGGCCTTTGATCCCAAATCAGAACCCCTACTCTGAGACGCTGTGTGAATCCAGGCATTTAATCCCAAATCAGAACCACACACTCTGAGACGCTGTGTGAATCCAGGCATTTAATCCCAAATCAGAACCACACACTCTGAGACGCTGTGTGAATCCAGGCCTTTGATCCCAAATCAGAACCCCTACTCTGAGACGCTGTGTGAATCCAGGCCTTTGATCCCAAATCAGAACCACACACTCTGAGACGCTGTGTGAATCCAGGCCTTTGATCCCAAATCAGAACCCCTACTCTGAGACGCTGTGTGAATCCAGGCCTTTGATCCCAAATCAGAACCACACACTCTGAGACGCTGTGTGAATCCAGGCCTTTGATCCCAAATCAGAATCCCTACTCTGAGACTCCGTGTGAATCCAGGCCTTTGATCCCAAATCAGAACCCCTACTCTGAGACGCTGTGTGAATCCAGGCATTTAATCCCAAATCAGAACCACACACTCTGAAACGCTGTGTGAATCCAGGCCTTTAATCCCAAATCAGAACCCCTACTCTGAGACGCTGTGTGAATCCAGGCATTTAATCCCAAATCAGAACCACACACTCTGAGACGCTGTGTGAATACAGGCATTTAATCCCAAATCAGAACCCCTACTCTGAGACGCTGTGTGAATCCAGGCATTTAATCCCAAATCAGAACCACACACTCTGAGACGCTGTGTGAATACAGGCCTTTAATCCCAAATCAGAACCCCTACTCTGAGACGCTGTGTGAATCCAGGCATTTAATTCCAAATCAGAACCACACACTCTGAGACGCTGTGTGAATCCAGGCCTTTAATCCCAAATCAGAACCCCTACTCTGAGACGCTGTGTGAATCCAGGCATTTAATCCCAAATCAGAACCACACACTCTGAGACGCTGTGTGAATCCAGGCCTTTAATCCCAAATCAGAACCACACACTCTGAGACGCTGTGTGAATCCAGGCCTTTGATCCCAAATCAGAACCACACACTCTGAGACGCTGTGTGAATCCAGGCCTTTGATCCCAAATCAGAACCACACACTCTGAGACGCTGTGTGAATCCAGGCCTTTGATCCCAAATCAGAACCCCTACTCTGAGACGCTGTGTGAATCCAGGCATTTAATCCCAAATCAGAACCACACACTCTGAGACGCTGTGTGAATCCAGGCCTTTGATCCCAAATCAGAACCCCTACTCTGAGACGCTGTGTGAATCCAGGCATTTAATCCCAAATCAGAACCACACACTCTGAGACGCTGTGTGAATCCAGGCATTTAATCCCAAATCAGAACCACACACTCTGAGACGCTGTGTGAATCCAGGCCTTTGATCCCAAATCAGAACCCCTACTCTGAGACGCCGTGTGAATCCAGGCCATTGATGAAGGAACCCAACAGTTCTCATATCACTGTCTGTTAGTCAAGACAGCTGACTATCAATATCTAGTGAGGTTGGTGGTCTTGTGATGCCAAGGTCATGGGTTCAAATCCCAACACGGACAATATATACATGCTAAACGTGTAGCTATGCATATATTCACTGTAAGTCAACATTAAACCCACAGAATATTAATAGTGAAAAACATTAAACCCACAGAATATTAATAGTGAACAACATTAAACCCACAGAATATGGTCTAAAGTAGTGCACTACAGAGGGTAGTAGGGTGCTATTTGGGATGCTACTGAGCCATCCTTCCTTGACTACATTAAAAAGATACGATTAGAGGAGGTACAGTTCCCTCCCTCCCTCCCTCCCTCCCTCCCTCCCTCCCTCCCTCCCTCCCTCCCTCCCTCCCTCCCTCCCTCCCTCCCTCCCTCCCTCCCTGCCTCCCTGTCTCCCTGTCTCCCTGCCTCCCTGCCTCCCTGCCTCCTTCCCTCCTAAGGATCGGAGCGAACCGACTGGGGCCAAGTTTGAAAAGATTAATGGGCTATGACAATGTTTCACCTGAGGGAAAAGTTTTTTTGCAATATCTTCTGAGTTGTGCTGATATTGAGAGGAGTGATAGAGAGTGGAGAGGAGCGAGAGAGAGAAGAGAAGAGAGAGCTGCTGAGAGAGCAGAGAGAGCAGAGAGAGCAGAGAGAGAGAGCAGAGAGAGCAGAGAGAGCAGAGAGAGCAGAGAGAGAGAGAGCAGAGAGAGAGGAGAGCAGAGAGAGCAGAGAGAGCAAAGAGAGAGGAGAGAGAAGAGAAGATAGCGCTGCAGAGAGAGCAGAGAGAGGAGAGGTGAGGAGAGGAGAGGAGAGGAAAGGAGAGGAGAGGAGATGAGAGGAGAAGAGAGGAGAGGAGAGGCTCAATCTGGTAGCCTGTTATATCTTTACATTCTTCATCCACATTACTTCTGACTGCCTGACTGCCTGACTGGGTGACTGCCTGACTGGGTGACTGGGTGACTGGGTGACTGCCTGACTGGGTGACTGGGTGACTGGGTGACTGGGTGACTGCCTGACTGGGTGACTGCCTGACTGCCTGACTGGGTGACTGCCTGACTGCCTGACTGGGTGACTGCCTGACTGCCTGACTGCCTGACTGGGTGACTGCCTGACTGCCTGACTGGGTGACTGCCTGACTGCCTGACTGGGTGACTGCCTGACTGCCTGACTGGGTGACTGGGTGACTGCCTGACTGGGTGACTGCCTGACTGCCTGACTGCCTGACTGGGTGACTGCCTGACTGCCTGACTGGGTGACTGCCTGACTGCCTGACTGCCTGACTGGGTGACTGGGTGACTGCCTGACTGGGTGACTGCCTGACTGCCTGACTGCCTGACTGGGTGACTGCCTGACTGCCTGACTGAGTGACTGCCTGACTGCCTGACTGGGTGACTACCTGACTGCCTGACTGCCTGACTGGGTGACTGGGTGACTGCCTGACTGCCTGACTGGGTGACTGCCTGACTGCCTGACTGGGTGACTGCCTGACTGCCTGACTGCCTGACTGCCTGACTGGGTGACTGGGTGACTGCCTGACTGCCAGACTGCCTGACTGGGTGACTGCCTGACTGGGTGACTGCCTGACTGCCTGACTGCCTGACTGGGTGACTGCCTGACTGCCTGACTGGGTGACTGCCTGCCAGCCTGACTGCCTGACTGCCTGACTGCCAGCCTGCCTGACTGGGTGACTGCCTGACTGGGTGACTGCCTGACTGGGTGACTTCCTGACTCGGTGACTGCCTGACTGGGTGACTTCCTGACTGGGTGACTGCCTGACTGCCTGCCTGCCTGACTGCCTGACTGGGTGACTGCCTGACTGGGTGACTGCCTGACTGCCTGACTGCCTGACTGGGTGACTGCCTGACTGACTGCCTGACTGGGTGACTGCCTGACTGACTGCTGGCAGACATCATGTTTCCTGTATGTACAGTAAGGGCTGGCTTTTCAAGGACGTTTTAGGACATGAAACGATAAAAAACATTTGTCTGATTGAGTTAATCTGCTGTATGAGTGAACGATGTACTGGAGTGATAGCTTTCTGTAAAGAGGAGATACTGTAGTTTAACAACTTAGTTTTAAACAACCAAAACGTTTCATTTGTGTCTCTGAAGCATATCCTGTTCAATGCAAACTGCTGTGTCATGACTGCTGTAGTGTAGGCCTGTTGTACTGTATCTCTGGAGCAGATGGAGACTGCTGTGTCATGACTGCTGTAGTGTGGGCCTGTTGTACTGTATCACTGGAGCAGATGGAGACTGCTGTGTCATGACTGCTGTAGTGTAGAGGCCTGTTGTACTGTATCACTGGAGCAGATGG
The DNA here is from genome assembly GCF_057628025.1 of Oncorhynchus mykiss. NCBI lineage: Eukaryota > Metazoa > Chordata > Actinopteri > Salmoniformes > Salmonidae > Oncorhynchus > Oncorhynchus mykiss. Next base: position 14,137 of record NC_143039.1, on the reverse strand, counting down.
AGACTGCTGTCTGCTGTAGCGTAGAGGCCTGATGTACTGTATCACTGGAGCAGGTGGAGACTGCTGTCTGTTGTAGTGTAGGCCTGTTGTACTGTATCACTGGAGCAGATGGAGACTGCTGTCTGTTGTAGTGTAGGCCTGTTGTACTGTATCACTGGAGCAGGTGGAGACTGCTGTGTGTTGTAGTGTAGGCCTGTTGTACTGTATCACTGGAGCAGATGGAGACTGCTGTCTGTTGTAGTGTAGGCCTGTTGTACTGTATCACTGGAGCAGATGGAGACTGCTGTCTGTTGTAGTGTAGGCCTGTTGTACTGTATCACTGGAGCAGGTGGAGACTGCTGTCTGTTGTAGTGTAGGCCTGTTGTACTGTATCACTGGAGCAGGTGGAGACTGCTGTCTGTTGTAGTGTAGGCCTGTTGTACTGTATCACTGGAGCAGGTGGAGACTGCTGTCTGTTGTAGTGTAGGCCTGTTGTACTGTATCACTGGAGCAGATGCAGACTGCTGTCTGCTGTAGTGTAGGCCTGTTGTACTGTATCACTGGAGCAGGTGGAGACTGCTGTCTGTTGTAGTGTAGGCCTGTTGTACTGTATCACTGGAGCAGGTGGAGACTGCTGTCTGTTGTAGTGTAGGCCTGTTGTACTGTATCACTGGAGCAGGTGGAGACTGCTGTCTGTTGTAGTGTAGGCCTGTTGTACTGTATCGCTGGAGCAGATGGAGACTGCTGTCTGCTGTAGCGTAGAGGCCTGTTGTACTGTATCACTGAAACAGATGGAGACTGCTGTCTGTTGTAGTGTAGGCCTGTTGTACTGTATCGCTGGAGCAGATGGAGACTGCTGTCTGTTGTAGTGTAGGCCTGTTGTACTGTATCACTGGAGCAGATGGAGACTGCTGTGTCATGACTGCTGTAACGTAGAGGCCTGTTGTACTGTATCGCTGGAGCAGATGGAGACTGCTGTCTGCTGTAGCGTAGAGGCCTGTTGTACTGTATCACTGGAGCAGATGGAGACTGCTGTGTCATGACTGCTGTAGTGTAGAGGCCTGTTGTACTGTATCACTGGAGCAGATGGAGACTGCTGTGTCATGACTGCTGTAACGTAGAGGCCTGTTGTACTGTATCGCTGGAGCAGATGGAGACTGCTGTCTGTTGTAGTGTAGGCCTGTTGTACTGTATCGCTGGAGCAGATGGAGACTGCTGTCTGTTGTACTGTATCACTGGAGCAGATGGAGACTGCTGTCTGTTGTAGTGTAGAGGCCTGTTGTACTGTATCTCTGGAGCAGATGGAGACTGCTGTCTGTTGTAGTGTATCACTGGAGCAGATGGAGACTGCTGTCTGTTGTAGTGTAGGCCTGTTGTACTGTATCACTGGAGCAGATGGAGACTGCTGTGTCATGTCTGCTGTAACGTAGGCCTGTTGTACTGTATCTCTGGAGCAGATGGAGACTGCTGTCTGCTGTAGTGTAGAGGCCTGTTGTACTGTATCACTGGAACAGATGGAGACTGCTGTCTGTTGTAGTGTAGAGGCCTGTTGTACTGTATCTCTGGAGCAGATGGAGACTGCTGTCTGTTGTAGTGTAGGCCTGTTGTACTGTATCACTGGAGCAGATGGAGACTGCTGTGTCATGTCTGCTGTAACGTAGGCCTGTTGTACTGTATCACTGGAGCAGATGGAGACTGCTGTCTGTTGTAGTGTAGAGGCCTGTTGTACTGTATCACTGGAGCAGATGGAGACTGCTGTCTGTTGTAGTGTATCACTGGAGCAGATGGAGACTGCTGTCTGTTGTAGTGTAGGCCTGTTGTACTGTATCACTGGAGCAGATGGAGACTGCTGTGTCATGTCTGCTGTAGTGTAGGCCTGTTGTACTGTATCACTGGAGCAGATGGAGACTGCTGTGTCATGTCTGCTGTAGTGTAGGCCTGTTGTACTGTATCGCTGGAGCAGATGGAGACTGCTGTCTGTTGTACTGTATCACTGGAGCAGATGGAGACTGCTGTCTGTTGTAGTGTAGGCCTGTTGTACTGTATCACTGGAGCAGATGGAGACTGCTGTGTCATGTCTGCTGTAACGTAGGCCTGTTGTACTGTATCACTGGAGCAGATGGAGACTGCTGTCTGCTGTAGTGTAGGCCTGTTGTACTGTTTCACTGGAGCAGGTGGAGACTGCTGTCTGCTGTAGTGTAGAGGCCTGTTGTACTGTATCACTGGAGCAGATGGAGACTGCTGTGTCATGTCTGCTGTATTGTAAAGGCCTGTTGTACTGTATCACTGGAGCAGATGGAGACTGCTGTCTATTGTAGTGTAGGCCTGTTGTACTGTATCACTGGAGCAGATGGAGACTGCTGTCTACTGTAGTGTAGAGGCCTGTTGTACTGTATCACTGGAGCAGATGGAGACTGCTGTCTACTGTAGTGTAGAGGCCTGTTGTACTGTATCACTGGAGCAGGTGGAGACTGCTGTGTCATGACTGCTGTAGCGTAGAGGCCTGTTGTACTGTATCGCTGGAGCAGATGGAGACTGCTGTGTCATGTCTGCTGTAGTGTAGGCCTGTTGTACTGTATCGCTGGAGCAGATGGAGACTGCTGTCTGTTGTACTGTATCACTGGAGCAGATGGAGACTGCTGTCTGTTGTAGTGTAGGCCTTTTGTACTGTATCACTGGAGCAGATGGAGACTGCTGTGTCATGTCTACTGTAGTGTAGAGGCCTGTTGTACTGTATCACTGGAGCAGATGGAGACTGCTGTGTCATGTCTGCTGTAGTGTAGAGGCCTGTTGTACTGTATCACTGAAACAGATGGAGACGGCTGTCTGCTGTAGTGTAGAGGCCTGTTGTACTGTATCACTGGAGCAGATGGAGACTGCTGTGTCATGTCTGCTGTAGTGTAGAGGCCTGTTGTACTGTATCACTGGAGCAGGTGGAGACTGTTAGGGACTTGTACATGCTGACAAATCATCTGCTTTATAGCTTCAGGACCTTTCGGTCTGGTTTCCTGGACAACAGATTGCGACTGGTTCTGGACTAAAATTTTTTATTGACGGTAGAGAATCTCTGTGTCCGGGAAACGGCCCATCGATGTCTAGGTGGGTGAACAGGAAGTGAGTTGCATCGTGGGATTGTTTGGGATGCGAATACTGTCTAACTATAAGAGCCTAATGAGGCCTTAGGGTGGAACCAGGGTGTGAAACACCAACATGAATACCCTCCTCCTCCTCTTCCTCCCTCTTAATCCCTGGATCAACAGTCAAGCTCCTTGTCACCTTGTCTTTCATTATTTTAGTTCCATCTGTGTTAAAGATATTGGTGGCCACTGTCTCCATTACAGAATATCACAGTTACAACTGTGTTAAATTAAACTTCTGTCTACTGTCTCCATTACAGAATATCACAGTTACAACTGTGTTAAATTAAACTTCTGTCTACTGTCTCCATTACAGAATATCACAGTTACAACTGTGTTAAATTAAACAGCTGTCTACTGTCTCCATTACAGAATATCACAGTTACAACTGTGTTAAATTAAGCTGCTGTCCACTGTCTCCATTACAGAATATCACAGTTACAACTGTGTTAAATTAAGCTGCTGTCCACTGTCTCCATTACAGAATATCACAGTTACAACCCTGTTAATGTTACCAGGAGGATATTTACAATGTTTGAGATTAATTTAATAATCTAATTCATTTAATTATCTATCTGAATCTTGGTCACAACATCTTTGTCAGCCTCTGTCTATCGCTCGCCAACATCCAGTGTTGTTCGTCCCAATTGGCATCCTATTCCATAAATAGTGCACTTCTTTCAACCAGGGCTGATTAAAGCTAGTGCACTTCTTTCAACCAGGTCTGGGTAAAGCTAGTGCACTTCTTTCAACCAGGGCTGATTAAAGCTAGTGCACTTCTTTCAACCAGGGCTGGGTAAAGGTAGTGCACTGTGGAATACGGTACCATTTGGGACGTACCCATTGCCATCGAAGTGTGGTGAGATAAAATGATCAGCTTTACAGATCAGAGAGACATCTGATAAATCCACCACATATCACCTTTCCTGTCCTGTCTTAGTGTGGAAGTCTGTCCTGATTTAGTGTTGGAGTCTGTCCTGATTTAGTGTGGAAGTCTGTCCTGATTTAGTGTGGAAGTCTGTCCTGATTTAATGTAGAAGTCTGTCCTGATTTCGTGTGGAAGTCTGTCCTGATTTACTGTGGGAGTCTGTCCTGCTTTAGTGTGGAAGTCTGTCCTGATTTAGTGTGGAAGTTTGTCCTGATTTAGTGTGGAAGTCTGTCCTGTTTTAATGTGGACGTCTGTCCTGATTTAGTGTGGAAATCTGTCCTGATTTAGTGTGGAAGTCTGTCCTGATTTAATGTGGAAGTCTGTCCTGATTTAGTGTGAAAGTCTGTCCAGATTTAGTGTGGAAGTCTGTCCTGCTTTAGTGTGGAAGTCTGTCCTGCTTTAGTGTGGAAATCTGTCCTGTTTTAGTGTTGGAGTCTGTCCTGTCTTAGTGTGGAAGTCTGTCCTGTTTTAGTGTGGAAGTCTGTCCTTATTTAGTGTGGAAGTCTGTCCTGTTTTAGTGTGGAAGTCTGTCCTGATTTAGTGTGGAAGTCTGTCCTGTTTTAGTGTGGAAGTCTGTCCTGATTTAGTGTGGAAGTCTGTCCTGATTTAGTGTGTAAGTCTGTCCTGATTTAGTGTGGAAGTCTGTCCCAATTTAGTGTCGAAGTCTGTCCTTATTTAGTGTGGAAGTCTGTCCTGATTTAGTGTGGAAGTCTGTCCCAATTTAGTGTGGAAGTCTGTCCTTCTTTGAGAACGTGGAACACCAATACAAACCAAAATCACAGGTCATTCATTCATTCATTCATGTTCACCTTGATGATTTTACTAACATTCACCACAGCATTGGATGGGCAATGTCCAACGGTTGTCAACAAACTAGGTCCCATCCATTACTGTTCCATGAATACCTTTGAAACACTGCATGATTATTGAAACACAACGTCTACCAGTAGCCTTAAAAACAACCGTTTCCCTTTAGCCGACACCCTGAACCGTATTGATCAGAATGCTGTCAGTTCAAATGGGCCTTTCTTTCTTGCTGTGAAATGAGGAGAGCGGAGTAGAGGCTGGAAGAACATGTTTCTGGACTTTGCTTATTTACACATCATTAGGTCTATAAGATTACAGGTTGATGATGATGATGAATGATGATGATGATGATGATGATGAATCTATGCACCCCACTCCCACTTCCATTCCTCCTCTTCCTCGTCTCACTTCAAACCATCCTTCCTTCCTCTCCTCCACCCCTCCTCCTCCATTCCTCCTCTTCCTCATCTCACCTCAAACCATCCTTCCCTCCGCACCCTCACCCCTCCTCCATTCCTCCTCTTCCTCGTCTCACGTCAAACCATCCTTCCCTCCGCACCCTCACCCCTCCTCCATTCCTCCTCTTCCTCGTCTCACCTCAAACCATCCTTCCCTCCTCTCCCCCGCTCCTCCTCCTTTCCTCCTCTCCCCAACTCCTCCTCCATTCCTCCTCTTCCTCGTCTCACCTCAAACCATCCTTCCCTCCTCTCCTCCACCCCTCCTCCTCCATTCCTCCTCTTCCTCATCTCACCTCAAACCATCCTTCCCCCCGCACCCTCACCCCTCCTCCATTCCTCCTCTTCCTCATCTCACGTCAAACCATCCTTCCCTCCTCTCCCCCACTCCTCTTCTCCCCCACTCCCCTTAGGCGTTCCAAATTCCACCCTATTTCTTGTGTGGTGCTCTATTTTAACCAGGGCATCAAAAGGCTGTGGTATAGTGCACTATGTAGGGAATAGGGTGCATCTCTCTCCCCCTCTCATCTCTTATGAGTGTTCTAATTGGGTTCATTGATGTGAAATGTTGAACAGATTTTGATCATCAGTGTGTTGTCACATCTACTGATGGGGTTTTATTCTATATAGTGCACTACTTTGGCACCCTATTCTATATATAGTGCACTACTTTGGCACTCTATTCTATATATAGTGCACTACTTTGACACCCTATTCTATATAGTGCACTACTTTGGCACCCAATTCTATATAGTGCACTACTTTGACACCCAATTCTATATAGTGCACTACTTTGACACCCTATTCTATATATAGTGCACTACTTTGGCACCCTATTCTATATATAGTGCACTACTTTGACACCCTATTCTATATAGTGCACTACTTTGGCACCCAATTATATATGTAAAGCCCTCCCTTGGTACCCTATTCTATATATATAGTGCACCACTTTGGCACCCTATTCTATATATATTGCACTACTTTGACACCCTATTCTATATATAGTGCACTACTTTGGTACCAATTCTATATGTAGAGCCCTACCTTGGTACCCTATTCTATATATATAGAGCACTACTTTGGCACCCTATTGTATGTATAGTGCACTACTTTGGTACCCTATTCTATATATAGTGCACTACTTTGGTAACCTATTCTACATATAGTGCACTACTTTTGACCAGGACCTATAGGGCAGTATGTAGGAAATTGCGACTGGTCCAAACTAGTGCACTAGTAGGGAAAAGGGTACCATTTGGGAAGTGTGATAATAACAAACACAGAACGCCATCATCACCATCCAGCCAGTCCCGGCCTGCACCGGCCACTCCCGGCCAGCCCCGGCCGCTCCCGGCCAGTCCCGGGCCAATCCAGGCCAGTCCCAGTCAGTCCCAGCCAGTCCCAGCCAGTCCCAGCCAATCCAGGCCAGCCCCGGCCAGCCCCGGCCAGTCCCAGCCAGTCCCAGCCAATCCTGGCCAGCCCCGGCAAGTCCCAGCCAATCCATGCCAGCCCCAGCCTGCCGCGGCCAGTCACAGTCACACCCAGCCAGTCCCAGTCAGTCCCAGTCAGTCCCGGCCAGTCCCATCCAGTCCCAGTCAGTCCCAGTCAGTCCCAGTCAGTCCCGGTCAGTCCCGGCCAGTCCCAGTCAGTCCCGGCCAGTCCCATCCAGTCCCAGTCAGTCCCAGTCAGTCCCAGTCAGTCCCAGTCAGTCCCGGCCAGTCCCGGCCAGTTCCTGTCAGTCCCAGTCAGTCCCGGCCAGTCCCTGTAAGTCCCGGCCAGTCCCGGTCAATCCCAGTCAGTCCCGGCCAGTCCCAGCCAGTCCCAGTCAGTCCCGGCTCCACCACTATGATATGTGACTCTTGTTGACTGCTCTTTCCCTGGGCCTCTTTCCACATCTCACAGCACTGCAACCCACTGTATAACTACATCAATGTCATTTATACTGTAAATAAGATATGTTTTATGTAAATTGAACTCCTGGTAATCTTTAATGTGTTGTGTTATGCAAAAAAAAAATGTTTAAAAATTGACCTGTTTTTTTTGTTGCTTTGTTGTTTTCCTCGTTTTTTATTTTTTTTATTTTTTTTTGCTTGTTGTATGTAATGTCATAATAATTCTGATCTGAAATCAGTCCCAAGGTGTCTACAGTGCTCTTTATAACCCTGTTTTATGAAAATACGACTGTTTACTATCTATCTTTAGGAATTTCATAATAAATGGTTCCAACGAGACGATACCTTTCAGTGTTTTTAATTCCGTTTTAACCATACATGTTATATTTGGTGTTAGAAATACAGCGACTGTGTCCAGCTGAGCTTTAGCGGTAGAAACATTAAACACTCTGGTAGTTTCACTGCAGGAGATCACTCAGGTTTCACTGTTAGTAATAAGATATACATAGATGAACAGAGACCCTCTGGCATCCTCTGACATCATCTAACATCATCTAGTCTACTAACAGGAGTACGGGCAGACATCCTCTGACATCATCTAGTCTACTAACAGGAGTACGGGCAGACATCATCTGACATCATCTAACATCATCTAGTCCACTAACAGGAGTATGGGCAGACATCCTCTGACATCATCTAGTCTACTAACAGGAGTACGGGCAGACATCATCTGACATCATCTAACATCATCTAGTCCACTAACAGGAGTATGGGCAGACATCATCTGACATCATCTAACATCATCTAGTCCACTAACAGGAGTATGGGCAGACATCCTCTGACATCATCTAACATCATCTAGTCCACTAACAGGAGTATGGGCAGACATCCTCTGACATCCTCTGACATCATCTAGTCTACTAACAGGAGTATGGGCAGACATCCTCTGACATCATCTAGTCTACTAACAGGAGTATGGACAGACATCCTCTGACATCATCTAGTCTACTAACAGGAGTATGGGCAGACATCCTCTGACATCATCTAGTCTACTAACAGGAGTATGGGCTAACACCATCTGACATCCTCTGACATCATCTAGTCTACTAACAGGAGTATGGTCTGACACCATCTGACATCCTCTGACATCATCTAGTCTACTAAAAGGAGTATGGACTGACATCATCTGACATCATCTAGTCTACTAACAGGAGTATGGACTGACATCATCTGACATCATCTAGTCTACTAACAGGAGTATGCACTGACATCATCTGACATCATCTAGTCTACTAACAGGATTATGGGCAGACATCATCTGACATCATCTAGTCTCCTAACAGGAGTACGGACTGACATCATCTGACATCCTCTGACATCATCTAGTCTACAAACATGATTATTGGGCAGACATCCTCTGACATCATCTAGTCTACTAACAGGAGTATGGACTGACATCATCTGACATCATCTAGTCTCCTAACAGGAGTACGGACTGACATCATCTGACATCCTCTGACATCATCTAGTCTACTAACAGGATTATGGGCAGACATCCTCTGACATCATCTAGTCTACTAACAGGAGTATGGACAGACATCCTCTGACATCATCTAGTCTACTAACAGGAGTATGGACAGACATCCTCTGACATCATCTAGTCTACTAACAGGAGTATGGACAGACATCCTCTGACATCATCTAGTCTACTAACAGGAGTATGGGCAGACATCCTCTGACATCATCTAGTCTACTAACAGGAGTATGGACAGACATCCTCTGACATCCTCTGACCTCATCTAGTCTACTAACAGGATTATGGGCAGACATCATCTGACATCATCTAGTCTCCTAACAGGAGTACGGACTGACATCATCTGACATCCTCTGACATCATTTAGTCTACTTACAGGAGTATGGACAGACATCCTCTGACATCCTCTGACATCATCTAGTCTACTAACAGGAGTATGGACAGACATCCTCTGACATCCTCTGACATCATCTAGTCTACTAACAGGATTATGGACAGACATCCTCTGACATCCTCTGACATAATCTAGTCTACTAACAGGAGTATGGACAGACATCCTCTTGACATCATCTCACACTATATTGTTCATCATGGTGGACTCATCCGTGATGTCCTGGCTGGCCTTGAACCTCCGGGATCTTTTTGAGTGTTGCTGTGAGCCATTTACCGTACGGTAAGATACATTCTGATGTTTTGCCAAAATCCTCTTTTAGCTTGTTGTGGCCCTGTAAGTGCTGGACAGGACTCCCTAGCCTTTTACCATAGTACACTGGAAGGATGTCTGGAGCTTTCCTGGGGGGTTGATATGAAGTCTGGCTGTTTCAGCAATGCTTGAACCCATGCAGAGCTCAACTCTGCCTGTACCACACATGAGGAGAGGAGAGGTGAGAGGAGAGGTGAGAGGAGAGGAAAGTAAGGGAGGGGAAGATAGAGGAGGGAGGAGAGGAGAGGACGAGAGGGGAGGGAAGGAGAGGGGAGAGGACGGGAGGAGAGGAGAGGAGAGGAGAGGAGAGGAGAATGAGAGGAGAGGGAAGGGGAGAGGGGAGAGGAGAGGAGAGGAGAGGAGAGGAGAGGAGAGGAGAGGAGAGGAGAGGAGAGGAGAGGAGAGGAGAGGAGAGGAGAGGAGAGGAGAGGGAAGAGGAGAGGGGAGGGGAGAGGAGAGGAGAGGGGTTGAATTTTCAAAATGCAGAGCCAACAACATATCTATGGAAAGTAGGGCTAACTCTTTAATCCCTCACTCCGTGTGTACGCTGCCCAGTAGAGCTTAGTCTGCATTTGACTCATAAAGAGAGAAGGAGGACGGAGGACTGATGGTTAAATAAATATATAAAGGCTTTCACATACAGATGTCCTTTTACATGGCCACTCACCAACCAGCAGCACTGACCCAAACCACACTTAACCAGTCTCCTTCATCACTGTTCCCTACATAGTAACCTACTTTAGACCAGGAACCCTATCGGGCACTGTGTAGGGAATAGCATGCCGTTTTGGGGATTTATACAAGCCTGTCTCAGCAGACCTGGTTTAAATACTTTTTTGTTATTTTTATGATTTGAAATACCTCATCTGTGCTCGATTGAGCATGCCTGGCTTCATAGACCAAATCAATACATGCCAAAAAACCCGCCCATCTGGTACTCTAGGCTCCAGGCTCGAGTAAACGCTAAAGGTGTTTTGAAAGATTTTAAATAGTATTTGAACTAAAAGGTTGGCTTTTCAGTCACGTTCCTCGTTGTAAAAAAAAAAATATATATATATATATTTATTTGTCTGCATCTCTTCTCTGTGCATCTCTTCTCCCATTCATTCCGTGTTGCTAGGGGTTACAGTGGCTTCACAGTCCCAGATGGAATCCTGGGAGTTTGAGTCAGCAGGACTGCATTGGTTTTTATCTCCCATTCATTCCGTGTTGCTAGGGGTTACAGTGGCTTCACAGTCCCAGATGGAATCCTGGGAGTTTGAGTCAGCAGGACTACATTGGTTTTTATCTCCCATGCATTCCGTGTTGCTAGGGGTTACAGTGGCTTCACAGTCCCAGATGGAATCCTGGGACTTTCCATGTTCCTGTCTAACGTTGTATTCCGTGGACAGTTTTATCTCTAAACTAGACCAGGGTTCAGTTGATATAAAGTAATATAAGCCACCTTCTATTTTCTAGACATCAGATGTGTCCTGGGATTTGGTTCCCATTAGCAAAAAACGGAATTCTTTCCATGTCGCATTCTGCTAATATCAAATGAAATTGTATTGGTCACATACACGTGTTTAGCAGATTTTATTGTGGGTGTAGTGAAATGCTTGTGAACATTTTCTGGGCGAACAATTTAAGGAATAATACATGAAAAATAAAAAATAATGCAGTTTAAGTTTTCTAAGAACTAGAAGCGAGAGCTACAATTTCTCTACAGGTCAAAACACTATTTAATTCTACTATTCTAAGTGTTGAATGATGGTGGTACTCTGTAAGGGTCAAAATACAATTTAATTCTACTATTCTAAGTGTTGAATGATGGTGGTACTCTGTAAGGGTCAAAATACAATTTTATTCTACTATTCTAAGTGTTGAATGATGGTGGTACTCTGTAAGGGTCAAAACACTATTTAATTATACTATTCTAAGTGTTGAATGATGGTGGTACTCTGTAAGGGTCAAAACACTATTTAATTATACTATTCTAAGTGTTGAATGATGGTGGTACTCTGTAAGGGTCAAAACACTATTTAATTATACTATTCTAAGTGTTGAATGATGGTGGTACTCTGTAAGGGTCAAAATACAATTTAATTCTACTATTCTAAGTGTTGAATGATGGTGGTACTCTGTAAGGGTCAAAATACAATTTAATTCTACTATTCTAAGTGTTGAATGATGGTGGTACTCTGTAAGGGTCAAAATACAATTTTATTCTACTATTCTAAGTGTTGAATGATGGTGGTACTCTGTAAGGGTCAAAATACAATTTTATTCTACTATTCTAAGTGTTGAATGATGGTGGTACTCTGTAAGGGTCAAAATACAATTTTATTCTACTATTCTAAGTGTTGAATGATGGTGGTACTCTGTAAGGGTCAAAATACAATTTTATTCTACTATTCTAAGTGTTGAATGATGGTGGTACTCTGTAAGGGTCAAAACACTATTTAATTCTACTATTCTAAGTTAGTAAGCCAGACAGAGATAACTCTTTCACTGTGGGGGTTAGGAAGCCAGAAGTGTCTGACTGGGGGGTTAGGAAACCAGACATAGATAACTGTCTGACTGGGGGGTTAGGAAACCAGACAGATATAAGTGTCTGACTGGGGGGGTTAGGAAGCCAGACAGAGATAACTGGCTGACTGTGGGGGTTAGGAAGCCAGACAGAGATAACTGGCTCACTGGGGGGTTAGGAAACCAGACAGATATAAGTGTCTGACTGGGGGGTTAGGAAACCAGACATAGATAACTGTCTGACTGGGGGGTTAGGAAACCAGACATAGATAACTGTCTGACTGGGGGGTTAGGAAACCAGACAGAGGAACTGTCTCTCTGGGGGGTTAGGAAACCAGACAGAGGAACTGTCTCACTGGGGGGTTAGGAAACCAGACAGAGATAACTGTCTGACTGGGGGGGTTAGGAAACCAGACAGAGTTAACTGTTTCACTGGGGGGTTAGGAAGCCAGACAGATATAACTGTCTGACTGGGGGGTTAGGAAACCAGACATAGATAACTGTCTCACTGGGGGGGTTAGGAAACCAGACATAGATAACTGTCTGACTGGAAGGGGGGGGGGGGGGGGGTTAGGAAACCAGACAGAGATAACTGTCTGACTGGGGGGGGTTAGGAAACCAGACAGAGATAACTGTCTGAATGGGGGGGTTAGGAAGCCAGGCAGAGATAACTGTCTCACTGGGGGGGGTTAGGAAACAAGACAGAGATAACTGCCTCACTGGGGGGGGGGGGGGGGGTTAGGAAACCAGACAGAGGTAACTGTCTGACTGGGGGGGTTAAGAAACCATACAGAGATAACTGTCTCACTGTACAGATTACAGTTACAGACAGTTGACTCAGCCCTGTCAAACACAGTATCCGGTTGTCTGATGAAGCTGCCCAGCATGGATTTGTCCTAAATGGAGGTCTCAGTGTCCTAAACGGAGGTCTCAGTGTCCTAAACCGAGGTCTCAGTGTCCTAAACGGAGGTCTCAGTGTCCTAAACCGAGGTCTCAGTGTCCTAAACGGAGGGCTCAGTGTCCTAAACGGAGGTCTCAGTGTCCTAAACGGAGGTCTCAGTGTCCTAAACGGAGGGCTCAGTGTCCTAAACGGAGGGCTCAGTGTCCTAAACCGAGGTCTCAGTGTCCTAAACGGAGGGCTCAGTGTCCTAAACGGAGGGCTCAGTGTCCTAAACGGAGGTCTCAGTGTCCTAAACGGAGGGCTCAGTGTCCTAAACGGAGGTCTCAGTGTCCTAAACGGAGGTCTCAGTGTCCTAAACGGAGGGCTCAGTGTCCTAAACCGAGGTCTCAGTGTCCTAAACCGAGGTCTCAGTGTCCTAAACGGAGGTCTCAGTGTCCTAAACCGAGGGCTCAGTGTCCTAAACGGAGGTCTCAGTGTCCTAAACCGAGGTCTCAGTGTCCTAAACGGAGGTCTCAGTGTCCTAAACGGAGGGCTCAGTGTCCTAAACCGAGGGCTCAGTGTCCTAAACGGAGGTCTCAGTGTCCTAAACGGAGGTCTCAGTGTCCTAAACGGAGGTCTTAGTGTCCTAAACGGAGGGCTCAGTGTCCTAAACGGAGGGCTCAGTGTCCTAAACCGAGGTCTCAGTGTCCTAAACCGAGGTCTCAGTGTCCTAAACGGAGGTCTCAGTGTCCTAAACGGAGGGCTCAGTGTCCTAAACGGAGGTCTCAGTGTCCTAAACGGAGGTCTCAGTGTCCTAAACGGAGGGCTCAGTGTCCTAAACGGAGGGCTCAGTGTCCTAAACCGAGGTCTCAGTGTCCTAAACGGAGGGCTCAGTGTCCTAAACCGAGGGCTCAGTGTCCTAAACGGAGGTCTCAGTGTCCTAAACGGAGGTCTCAGTGTCCTAAACCGAGGTCTCAGTGTCCTAAACGGAGGGCTCAGAGAGCTATTTAAGGACGTGTCCTAATTGGGACCATATTTCCTATTTAGTGCACTATGTTTTGAACAGGGGACCACAGCACTCTGGTGAAAAGTAGTGCACTATGTAGGAAACGGGGTGCCATTTATGTCACCAGGAGCCAGAGGACTTCCTTGCTGTAACAAGTGGCAGAGTGGAGATATATGTAGATGCTCTTTAGATTGTAGTGATACATACATCATCGGAGCCAGAGGACATTATCTCAGTTCTGTTTTCATCCCTAGATGTTGATTAGCTGTCGGTCGTTAGATGGTGGTAAACGGAGGAGGGAAGGA